>NC_090822.1:41712346-42012346 GCF_000390325.3 Nicotiana tomentosiformis
TTTGACAACCTTTCATCCAATTCCCTTGAGCCTGATTTAAACCATATAGAGCTTTGTCCAATTTGTACATGTGATTTGGGAACTCATAACTCTCAAAAATTGGAGGCTGACGCTCATACAGTTCTTCTTTCAAATATCTATTTAGAAAAGCACTTTTTACATCCATTAGATAGAGTTTGAAATATATGTAGGATGAAAAGGAAATAAGCATTCAAATTGCCTCCATTATTGCAACCAGATCAAACGTCTCGTCATAATCAATGTGTTCTTCTTAATTGTAACCTTGCAAAACCTGTAATGACCCAATTGGTTGTTTTGAGATCTAGCACATCGTTTAGGAGACTAAGACCTTGTGTAGCTTCACTTTATATATTATTACTTGCACATGTAGTTAGTTTTGATGTTCGACAAGTTCAGAGTTGATTTGGAAGAACAATTCTCAATTCGGAAGCCTTAAGTTGGAAGAGTTGACCAAGGTTTGACTTTTGAGTAAATGGCTTCGGAATCAATATTTGAAGGTTCCTATAGGTTTGTAAGGTGATTTTGGACTTGGGTGTATGATGGAATTGAGTATCGGATAGTCAAGGAGCGATTTAGTGCTTATTGTCGGAATATTATATTTTGAACGATTTTGAATTTGTTAAGTTTGAGTTGGAGTATACTTTGGTGTTATAGGACATCGGGTGGTATTCCAGGACTTTGGATAGGTTCATTTAGTTGATTTGAACTTGTGTGTGATGTTTGGTTGCGATCTGAAATGTCTAAGTGAGATTTGGGTGCGTTCGACGAAGTTTGAAAGTTAAGATAAGGATTATGATCTTCGATTCTTGGTTTTGATGTTATTCGTGGCATTTTGAGCCTTTTGATAAGCTTGGATAAGGTATTGGGAGTAGCTTGTTTGATTTGATGGGGTCCCGAGGGCCTCGGGTGTGTTTCGGAATAGTTTCGAACCAGTTCCCTTTGATTTGAAATTGTTGGTTTCTAGAGTCAATGTTATGCATCGCGATCGCATGCTCTTCTCTGCAATCGCAGAGTGCTATTTTGAGCAGGAGAGAATTTTTTCTTAGCGATTACATTAGGGGGTTTGCGATCACGGTATTTTGGTTGTGCTTCTCGTTAGCGTGGTGAGGATAGCAACACAATGTGTTAGTGGGGCTGGACTGCATTAGAAGTTGCTCAAAGCGATCACGTAAGGCATGTCGCGATTTGCTAAGGCTGGAAGGATTGTCCTTGGCGTTCACAAAGCTGGGCTTGCAATCGCGTAGGCTTGGCAGGCTATGAATTGCGATCGTGAGAAGCCCTCGCATTCGGGAAGAATGATGTCTAGGCGAGGCTAGTTTGGCCTTCATGGAGGGGCTTTTGCGATCGTGAAGAGGGACTAATAGGCAGTGGATAAGTTTGCAAATTGGGACTTAGCCTATTTTCACCTCATTTCTTTCATAGGAGCCGATTTGTGGCAATTTCGGAGGGGAATTTTCATCATCTATCACGAGGTAAGTTCTATAGAGCGGTGGCTAGACCGGCTATATTGTATGGGGCTGAGTGTTCGCTAGTTAAGAACTCACATGTCCAGAAGATGAAAGTAGCAGAAATGAGGATGTTGAGGTGGATGTGTGGGCACACTAAGATGGATAAGATTAGGAATGAAGATATTCTGGAGAAAGTGAGCGTGGACCCCATGGATGACAAGCTGCTGGAAGCTAGGTTTAGATGGTTCGGGCACGTTCAGAGGAGAAGCCCAGATGCCCCGGTAAGGAAGTGCGAGAAGCTGGCTTTGGTGGGCGCGAGGAGAGGTAGAGGGTGGCCTAAGAAGTATTGGGGAGAGGTGATCGAGCATCACATGGCGAGGCTTCAGATTACCGAGGACATGGCCGTAGATAGAAAGTTGTGGAGGACGAGCATTGGAGTCATAGGTTAGGAGGTAGTTAAGCATATTACTATGGTGCGCCAGAGTGAGGCTAGTCAGTTAGGATTTCGTCTTAGAGTGCTAGTGGTTAATGTTGAGTTCACATTACTCTTTCGTTCCTCTTAGTGTCGGGCTTTATCTACTAGTTATTGTTTTGAGTTTCGTCTATATTCTTGTGATGCTATTATTTCTTTCTAAGGTTTATTAATGGTACCGATATACTGTCTCTTTTTGTCTTCTTTAGCCGAGGGTCTATCGGAAATAGCCTCTCTACCCCTCGGGGTAGGGGTAAGGTCAGCGTACACACTACTTCCCCAAACCCCACTAGTGGGATTTCATTGGATTGTTGTTGTTATTGTATCACGAGGTAAGTAATTCCTACTCATTGTGAGAAAAATACATGGATTATTTATGGATTTAAACGTGGAAATTAGTGAAAATTGTAGAATTTTGGAAGAAAACCTAAAAATGGTATTTTTGAGTTTTGACACGAAATTGGGCATACAATTTTGAATAAATTATTTATTTGCATTCGTACTGCTATGGGTAATATTTGTCTTCAAATAATTTCTGAATTCGGGCCGTGGAACCGAGTATTGAATTTGTTGACTTTTCGTGTGGAGTTGAGAATTATTTCTAATTGTTAAATTGTGAGTCTTTGCGCATTTTTGCATTTTTTTATTGGTGCATACTTTGGCTAGTTTCGGATCGTTTGGCATTGGTTTGAGGTGTTGGAGCCGGTTATCAGATTTTGGAGCAAGGTAAGTCTCCTGTCTAGCCTTGTAAAAGAGAATTTACCCCGTAGGTGCTATATTTGTTACGTGTTACGTGTTAAGGAGCTACGCACGTATGAGGCGACGAGTGTCCGTGCGTATGCTAGATTCTTGATTATGTCCGTGTAGACTTAGACTCGCTCCATATTTTGATTGTACTACTTGAGTTACTCTTTCCTGTTTAAATGCTTTAATTTAAATTTAAGCCTGAGACTAGACTTGTATAGAGTATCGAACTTTGCTATTTTAGATACTTGACGCGCTACTTAATTAGTGGGGTATGTTATACTTCCTTTTACAGATTTCTCCCACGTTGTACGTATTTATCAAAAAGTTTCTTGAATTTCATAAGTCACAAATATATTCGAGAGTTGGGCTAGTGCCCACGAAAGTTTCACTATTCTTATAAGATCGGGCTAAATACCTCAGCATTATCATTATGGGATTGGGTCATTCGCTTAGGCAGGATTATGACTACCACTATTGTTACACCCCACATATGACGTAAATGGATCTATAAGTTTTAAGAGCAACCAATCAGATGGCGACATGTTACCAGGCAGAGGAGGCAACTGCATGCGGCCAAATTTCGCCAGCTGTCTCATAGGGCACGATAGCTAAAGCGGGGCGACCCATTTTTCATATGGAGAGATAGAGTTTCCTATACTTGGTATATTTATATAAATGCAGCGAGGTTCATTATCTTTCATTTTTCTAGGGGTAACACTCACTACAAATCACCCAAAACATTATTACATCTTCCTTGAAGTTTCAAAAGAGCCTAAACTAAATCAGAAGACGATTCTATTAGGATTTAGCTTGAAGAAACTTGGAATCGTTGTTGTAATCTCTATCGCCTAGTAGCATTGATTCTGAAGATTCATCACAGGAAAATTTAACCACCATAGAAGTATAGTTAGCTCTTTAACAAGGTATGTAGGGCAACCTTCTTTCTTGGCATGAGTTAGTGTAAGTCTTTCCTCCTTTCTAAATAATTCCTGTACTGTAAGGTTTGGTAGTTCTAAGCCCTCTCAATGATATTATCATGTAATTGTGCATTCTTGTTGGTACCATTTGTTTCAATGTCTAAATTGTTTCCAGTTGATATCTTGTGGTCGGAGAGTATGATTCATTTTGAGTTTAAACTTGTTGTCTCTTGAAACTGCTACTACATTGCACTTATATATATTAATTTTACTTTACCGAGTTGCGCTATAGACGGACAAGTTTGGGTACGATGAAGAAGGATATGAGATCTTACCGATCCCTTGCTTGGCTGGGTACGACCGAGCCCTTTTGTGGCTGGGTACGATGATGTGTGATGTGAGGTTACCAAACCCTCGTGTGGACGGGTACGACCGAGTCCTCTATGAGGCCAAGTACGGAGTGATGGAATATGTCCCAAGGAGTGGCTGAAGATATGTATAAATATGTACAATATAAGTTAATGCATGGCCACTATGAGTGGCTTAGTTTTGCAAAAGTTTGCATGCACTTATGATTCATGGTCCATAGTTCCCATAGTTTGGTTAACGCCCCCGATGGCTTATCCTCGATATTCAGGTGGGAATCACGTACTCACACCACTTATGCTATGACTCTGATTTACTTGTTTTTCTTAGTTCTACATACTCATTACATTATTCGTACTGACACTCCTTTCATTTTGTACAAATAAACCCGGTGACATCCCTCCCTAGTAGGTGCATGATTCAGCTGATTGGTTGTTGCTCTCCACTTCTCTAGAGTAGACGTTCAAGGGTTGCTAGGTATTGAAGCATATGTTCTAATATTGTTGGGTATGGTGGAGCCCTATCCCAACCAAGTTGTGTAATATGTATATCCCTTTTGGTACTCTTAGAGGCTTGTAGACTAGTGTTAGTGTGCCATTGCATGTATTGGTTAGGTATGACGATGTTGGTGACAATGATGATCATGTATAAAATTCTTATGTTTCCTTTTCTAATCAGTTGTACACATTTTAATTCTGGTGTTATTACTTGGAGGCCTCAATAGCCCACTTTTATAAATAAAAAGGTGATGGGAACAGACGTCGGTTTGCACGGGCCTTCAGGCATCGTGTGGCGGTCACACATCCCAAGGTTGGGGTGTGACAACTATGGGATTGGGTCGTTCGCCTCGGCATGATTATGAGTACCATTATGGGATCGGGCTCGTTAACCTTGGTAGGATTATGAGTACTATTATGGGATCAGGTCCTTCACCTCAGCAGTTCTATAGAACACTTTTATGGGATCGGGTCATTTGCCTGGCAGACTCATGCATTATATTCAATCGGGGTTCAGCATATATATGAGTCTTACTTTGAGTCATTACTCAATATTTGAGGATTTTGTATTTACTTTTCTGTTGAGGATGGTGTTATACACATATATCTGCTCTCATTGCTTTTACTTGCTATGCTTCATACCTGTCGACTTGTATTGTACTTTGATTATTGGACCACTAGTAAGTGTCGATGTCGACCAATCGTCACTACTTCTTTGAGATACTTACTGGGTATGCGTTGTTTTATGTACACATACTACACTTCTGCACTAATTGTTAGGTACCGAGACATATACATTTGCTGAGGAGACTCTATGATGATATGCTCTTATGTTACGATCGATAGCACACAGAGTCCCCCACCCTACTCATTTATTGTACTCTATCTATTCCCTATTCCAGATAGTTGTTGTAGTGGTGTTGTATATTCTAGTGGATGCTCATGCACTTGTGACATCTGGTTTTAGGAATTTAGATTCTTGTTTTTTGGTAATATTCTAATATGATATCCGACTTTACATTTCGACCACGTTCGAATTTTTAAAATAATAATATCCTATGAAAATGAATTATTTCAGCATTTTATTTCATTATTTATTTAGATGCATTTCGAATTATCTATCGGTGTATTGATTTATTTATTGGCTTGCTTAATGATAGTGTTGTGCGCCATCATGGCCTATGGTAGAAATTGGGTCGTAATAGCTTGGTATCAGAGCACTAGGTTCACGTAGGTCTCACAAGTTATGAGCAAGTCTAGTAGAGTCTTGAGTACGGAGGCATCTATACTTGTTTATGAGAGGCTACAGGACTGTTAGGAAAACTTTCCTTAATTGATTCCTTGTCGTGTGACTTGATTTCGATTGAAGATTATGTCTTGAGTTCCTTCCTACTCATTCATACCTGACATTGAGCATTCGATATCAGTTGGGCACGACGAGTTATGGTGATGCTATAGGTGTGGTGCGAGATGTTTTTCCCTGAGGGTAGACTACTTTCATTGCCTGGTGGAGGGGTGTTCGTTTTGGTGTTGCCTATGGGTTCAGGGCTATACATGAAGTATTGTTATATTTCTTGCATTGATTAGTTACCGACGTTGGTGCAAATGGTAGGGTGTTTTATTATGTGTCGCGGCAGTGTATGCTTCAAGAGGAGTATTATTTGGTTCGTGATTGGGAGGATGGTGTTTATTCTAGCGTGTGAGAGGTATTTGGGCTATGGATGTTCATTCTTTGATTGACGAAGTTGCGAGATTGGGTATTTCCGAACTTGATGTGATTCTTGTATGTGTTGTTATGTTGTCATCCTTGTTTGAGTGCATTGAGGCTCGTCAGTATGATAGTCTTCATTTGCTTGTCCTTGGGGCCACATTGTTGCAAAGTGGTGCATGAGAAATAGTGGTCAGAGATGATGGTGTATTGCGACTCCAGGATCAAAGGTGTGTTTTCATTATTGATGATTCGAGAGAGATCCTAGAGAAGGCTTAGATGTTGTGGTATTTTTTTTCGTTTGTGCACTACAGAGATGGATCATGATTTAAGTCAGCATTATTGGTGGAGAAGGATGAAAAATAACATGGTGGGATATGTCTCGCGGTGGTTGAATTATTAGCAGGTCAAGTATGAGAAGTAGAGATCGGGTAGTCTGCTTCGGAAGATGGCTAAACTTGAATGAGAGTGGGGGCATTCCATATGGATTTTGTTGTAGGGGTAGCCACATATTTTGAGAAAGCTTAGTGTGATTTGGGTCATGGAGGACAAATGACTAAGTCTATGTATTTCGTTTGAGATAGTGGCATCAATACTTAGGAGGTTTGAATGTGACAAAAAGAGTTTTCTTGGAATGTGGAATGTGAATGCTTGATTATCGTTTTGGGATGAAATATAGCTTTGAGTTTAAACATATTGTTGGACCTCCAGTTGATGTTAAGTGGAATGAATAGACTCTTACAGCTGGTGCACAAGTGTGGACTTAGGAGGATTAACTGACTTCATAGTGGTTATAACTATGGCAATGTCACTGGAGAATGTCGACATGGGATAACACAAGTGGGTTATCTACTATGATAAAGTTAGGGGTTGCATTATTTTCCATAAGGTTTGTATGAAGAGTCTTACCTTCTATCCAAGGGGATGAATGTACTACGATGTGGGTCTTGATTGCTTTAGGAAGATGGCACGACTGTTATGAGGTCGAATGTGCATTTGGGGCTGATAACTTGGGATGTGTTATGCTTAGTTCGACGAGAACGTGTGAGAAATTTGGCTGATTAATGGTGTGAGAGCATGGTAGCTAGGAGAAGAAGTCATTGTGGGTCGTTGGATTTTTTGATTATGGCTTTAAACCAATTGGAGGAGCCTACCGGTGATGTTTGGGTCACTTGGTCATGTGTTTTTGTAGTTTCTAGATTTCTGTACATTGTGGATTAGTTATAACTGAGGAAGATGGCATCAAGGGCAATTCAAGCAAGGAATATGATGGATGTGTTGCATGCTACATTTCACCTTATTGATATGTGAAGGTTGTAGGATAAGTCAAACTTGACATTGCTTTGTGAATGTGATCTGCAAAGGAAAGAATTTATTTGGTTGCTTCTTTTGGAGTGTTTGTATGCTAACGAAACACAAGTTGTTAAGTTATGTATTCAGGAGAAGCTTAGAGTGGACGACTCTCAACAATGGTTCTAGTGGGTTCGATATTCAAGATGTGGTGCCTAAGCATTTTCGGGTTCGTTGAGTGGCTAAGGATTGAGTTTTGTAGCAGAGTGTGAGAAAGACTTGGGGTATTTCTACATCATTGTTGGTTCTGCGATGTGGTGTGAGAAAGATAGAAGAAACAACTATGGATTCGTAGAATGTCTCTTTGGAACGGGTGTATTAGTTGGAGGTACTATTGAGCGCATGGGAGGGTATAAAATGGCTTACGGTCATCAAGGCGATGCGGTCTTGCGAGTTGGGGTTACTCAAGATGAATTTTGATTGAGATCCATCTTGTGCTGGAAAAGAGAAGTATTATTTTGAAAGCAAACCAAGAGAAAATCTTAAAAGTGTGATCAGTTTAGTAGTGCCTTTGATCAGCATGGTAAAGGAAAATAATTGATTCATTCGGTATGATAAGGATATACAGGTATTTCATGGATATACTTGTGGGTTTGCTAGTCTGCGTGACTCGGTTGATTTAGAGGGATTCAGTCCTGACAGCTTGGTTATGTATAGATGGGTCTGGAAGAGTTTATGACGGTTTCAAAAATGACTTGAGGTTTGTGTCTTCTGATTTTATGGGAAGTTGGTTGCATGTTGTGATTTTTCTCCTGAAATGAATTAAGTGAAAGGGTTCTAGCCAATTGAGTGCTTATTTTACTGGTGATTCAGCATTTATGATTAAATTCTTGTACTCTTGTGTACCAGTATGATATGTGCATCGAGTCGTATAGAACTGGGATTTAAGGGCCAAGGTTGCGGTTCAGTTTTGGCAGGGATGTCACGAGTTCGAAGGAGTGGGAGAGATTGAGATCAGGTATGGAGATTCTGATATTGTCGAAGATTCGAGAGTTTATGTATGAGAGACGCATTATTCTTTGGTTGTGGACTATAGAAGTTTATTCAGGGTTTGACGGTTGATTGTATGTATCATGGATAGGGTCATTGTGAATCTTGAAAGGATATTTACCTATTTTGAGATGTTCGGAATCGATTTAGAGGTCCATTGGCTGGTCTAATATGAATGTATATTCTACACCATATCGGGTATGTTTATTCAGCACAACATTGGTCTACAGATGAGTCTTCAGGCGTGGCGAATGTTATTCTTGTCATCATCTATTTCATGTGTTACTCTTTTATGCTATGAGGATTGTGAGGCAGATTGATTTTTCACATGCGTGTTGTGGTCTTTTATAGGCTCTATGGTGTTATATGAGCGAGATGTCTCTCGAAATGTTGGTTTGTTTATTGCATATTAGTCGTGCTTGGCCTTTTTCGTAAGCGCATTATTCTATCTACCTCTCCAGGGTTATGTTTATGTACTTGGCATGCTAGTAGTTGATATACGTATGTCTAGTGAGTATGAGAATTTTGGCTCGATGGATATTTCGATGCAGATTATTATTTGTAGACCAGGTGGCATGCTTCCATAGGTACGATATTCAGATGGGGTTGCATGCTGCAATGGTATCATGTGTGGATCGGGGTTGCATGACACAATTGTGAGATTTTGGGTACGATTCCTTATACTTATTTTTATGTTTTGATCCTATGTGTTATAGGTTCATAGCATTTGTTTGGTTGTTTGTTTCGTTACGCGGGCTGGATAGTTCTATACTCAGGGCTTCTTTCCTTTTTGGTCATATTCGAGTTGTGACTTGTTGGGTGCATAGATCGCATCGTATGATATTTTAGATGTTGTTTGATGTGGTTTGTCGGGCGAGCAACTTGTACTGGGTGAGACAAGGTTTTGGACCTAAAATCAGTGCAACCAAATTTTGTATAATGTATATTTGTAGGGAGAATGTCGTTAACCTGTTCAAAATGCAGCAATGGTTCTTGTCGAGCGAAAGAGCTCCATGATTTTGTTGGTTTGACGGGTAGTTATGAGTTTCTACACACCTCTTTCATCATTGCAATAGTGTGAGGTTTAGAACAGGATTTTAATGTGTAATGAGGTACATTACCGATGCCGGGGTTGCAGCTATTGCGGTTGGAAGACATCACAATAAACATATAAACTATGCGGCACATTGTGTGGTTACAACTTGGGTGTATGATTAAGCTTTGGTACAGATTATTGAGGTTGATGCATTGTATGTATGCAAGAATTAGAGAATTAGACCTTATAGGAAATTTCCGATGTTGGAATTTGGTTCTAAGGATTGTGTGCTAAGGTAGCAGGAAGGATCTTCAGTCGGGGTTGAGCTAATGTGATCATATGGATTGAGGTGGAACGGGTATGTGCGCAAGGAGTAATACAGTGATTCGACATCTTGGGGACGACACTTGGCACGTTCGAGAAGTGGCAGAGAATGTGAACGATCCAATTGATCTTTTTGGGCTCTAGCATGTCTTTCGGTGGTTGGTTTTGATTTTTGTGAAGTTCGAAGTTGATTTCGAAGAATAATTGTCAATTCGGAAGCCTTAAGTTGGAATAGTTGACCAAGGTTTGACTTTTAAGTAAATGGCCTCGGAATCGGTATTTGAATGTTCCTATAGATTCGTAATGTGATTTCAGACTTGGGTGTATGTTCGGGTTGAGTATCGGATGGTCCGGGAGCGATTCAGCGCCTATTGTTAGGAGTTTGTATTTTAAAGGTTCTTGAATTTGTTAAGTTTGACTTTAGAGGAATTTGGTGTTATCGGACTGCGTGTGGTGTTCAGGGACCTTGGATAGGTTCATTTAGTTTATGGAACTTGTGTGTGAAATTTGGTCGTGATCCAGAATGTCCAAGTGTGATTCGGACACGTTCTACGACGTTTGAAAGTTAAGAGAAGGATTTTGATTGTCGATTCTTGCTTTTGATGTTATTTGTGGCATTTCGAGCTTTTGGATAAGTTTGGATAAGATGTTGGGACTATCATGTATGCTTAAATGAGGTCCCGAGGGACTCAGGAGTCAGGTGTGTTTTGGGATGTTTTCAGACCAATTCCCTTTAATTTGAAGTTGTTGATTTCTAGTGTTAGTGGTATACATCGCCATCGCGGAGCGCTATTTAGAGTTGGGCAGAATTTGTTCTTTGTGATCGCAAAAGGGGGTTCACAATCACGGTATGTGATCTGGTTGTGCTTCATATTCGTGTGGTGAGGGGTGCACACTGATGTGTTAGTGGGGTTGGCATGGGTTGGAAGCTGCTCAACGCGATCGCATAAGGCGTGTCACGATCGTGGAAGGTGGATTTGCTAATGCTGACCTTCGCGTTTGTAGAGCTAGGCTAGCGTTTGTGTAGGCTTGGCATGCTATGAATTGCAATCGCGAGAGGACCTCGCATTCGCGAACAAGGATTTCTAGGTGAGGCTGGTTTTGCCTTCGCGAAGGAGCTTCCGCGATCATGAAGAGGGATGACTAGGCAGTGTACAAGTTAGCAAATCGGGACTTAGCCTATTTTCATCTCATTTCTTTCATAGGAGCCGGTTTGGGGCGATTCTGGAGGAGTAATTCATCATCTATCACAAGGTATGCGATTTCTACTCATTGTGGGCTAAATACATGGATTATATATGGATTTAAACATGAAAATTAGTGGAAATTATGGGATTTTGGAAGAAAACCTAGAAATGGTATTTTTGAGTTTTGACCATGGAATTGGGCATGGAATTTGGAATAAATTATATATTTGGGTTCGTAGTGCTATCGGTAATATTTATCTTCGAGAATATTCGGAATCCATGTGCATGGGCAAGGAGTTGACTTTTTGTGTGGAGTTGAGAATTATTTTTAATTGTTAAATTGCGAGTCTTTGAGCATATTTTGATTGGTTGGCGCGTTCTTTGGCTAGTTTCGGTTCTTTTTGCATTGGTTTGAGGTGTTAGAGAGGCATTAGAGCCAGTTATCGGACTTCAAAGCAAGGTAAGTCTCCTATCTAACCTTGTAAGAGGGAATTTATCCCGTAGGTACTATATTTGTTACGTGCTACATGTTATGGGAGCTAGGCACGTATGAGGTGACGAGTGTTTGCGTGTATGCTATATTCTTGATTATGTCTGGGTAGACTTAGACTCATACCATCTTTTGATTGTACTGCTTGAGTTATTCTTGCCTATTTAAGTGCTTTAATTAATATTTTAGCCTGAGACCAGACTTGCATTGAGTATCGAACTTTGCTATTTTAGATACTTGACGCGCTACTTGATTAGTCGCGGAAATTATACTTCCTTTTATGGATTTCTCCAGTATTGTACGTACTTGTCCGAAAGTTTCTTGAATTTCATAACGCACACATATATTCATGAGTTGGGGCAGTGACCCATCAATGTTTCACTATTCTTATGGGATCAGACTGAACGCCTCAGCGGTAACATTATGGGATCGGGTCCTTCGCCTCGGCATAATTATGAGTACCATTATAGGATCGGGTCATTCTCCTCGGCAACATTATGAGTACTATTATGTAATCGTGTTGTTCACCTCGGCCGGATTAAGAGTACTATTATGGTATCAGGTTATTCCCCTCTGTATGATTATGAGTATTATTATGGGATCGGGTCGTTCCCCTCGGCAGTTCTATGGAACACTCTTATGGGATCAGGCCATTCACCTCGGCAGACTCGTGCTTTATATTCGATCGGGATTCAGCGTATATATGAGTCTTCTTGACTTGAGATTTAACATATTATTGGTCATATATATATTCCATTCGAGGTAGTATTCGGTAATTGAGGATTTCGAATTTACTTTTCTGTTAAGGATCATGTTATATACATACATCTGTTCTCATTGCTTTTAGTTGCTATGCTTCATACCTGTCTACTAGTATTATACTTTGATTATTGGATCACTAGTAAGTGGCGATGTCGAACCCTCATCACTACTTCTTCGAGGTTAGGCTAGATACTTACTAGGTATGCGTTGATTTACATACACATAGTACACTTCTGCATTAATTGTGCATGTACTGAGACATGTACATTTGGTGGTCATAACAGCGCGAGGGCGCAGTTGCTGAGGAGACTTTGTGGTGAGTTGCTCTATATGTTATGATCTGCAACACACAGAGTCCCCCCCTCCTATTCATTTATTGTACTCTGTCTATTTTCTATTCATGTTGTTGTAGTGATATTGTATATTCTAGTATGTGCTCATGCACTTGTGACACTGGTTTTGGGTATTTAGATTCTTGTTCTTGGTTCTACTCATATATGATATCCGGCTTTACATTTCGACCACATTCAAACATTTAAAGTAATAATATCAGTATTTTACTATGAAAATGAACGATTTTGTATTTTTATTTCATTTTTTTAGATTTGTTTTGAATTATCTATCGGCGTGTGGATTTAATTGTTGGCTTGCCTAACAACAGTGTTGAGCGTCATCACAGCATATGGTGGGAGTTGGGTCGTGATACAACTAATCTTGCTTTGTTTCCGGTAGTATTTCCATGATCATCCAGTTTATTCCTAAACACCTATCTGGTTCTAATGGTTGTTCAGTCTTTAGGGCTAGGAACCAATGTTCTTTCAAACTGATTGAGTTCCTCCTGCATAGCCACTATCCAGTATGTATATTTAAGTGCTTTCTTTAATATTCTTTGGCTCAGCCATAGATATGTTAGTTGTGATGGTAATCATGCTTCCGAACTTTAATCTTCTCACCATCCCAAAGTCAACTGGCATTAGCATATTGGTGAGTTGATGGGAACTTTGATGTTTCCAGGCTCTTGATTGAAAACCCTTGTTGCCATGTTTTCTTCATGTTCAACAATGGAACCAAGCGCATTAACTTCCGCCTGATTTTCCTTATTTGTTCCCCCTCTATGTAGTACATCTTGCTCAGCTTCCGAAGGACCCGATTCTTGCCTCTACTCTGCAACAGCCTCTGGAATACCTTGGTTTGATTGTTCCTCATTGTGGTCCACAAGTCCAAATTCTCCATCATCAATAGCATGTGTACCTTTCTCAGCCAAATGGTTAGACTCATCAAAAATCACATGTATACTTTCTTCAATGCATATAGTTCTTTTTATTATATACCTTATAAGCTTTACTATGTGGAGAGTAACCCAGAAACGCACCCTCATCAATTTTAGCATCAAATTTCTCTAAAGCATCTTTACTATTATTATGCACAAAACACTTGCTACCAAAGGCTCTTAGGTGATTTATGTAGGTTTTCCCCCTTTAAGTAATTCGTATGGGTTCTTATAAATTATTGGCCCAATCACGCATCTAGTGATAATGTAACATGTTGTGCTCACAGCTTCAGTCCAAAAGGTTTTAGGATTTTCACTAGCAATTAACATAGTTATTACCATATCTTAAAGTCCTATTTTTTCTTTTCACAACACCATTTTGTTGTGGAGTCCTAGGTGCAGAGAAATTATGATCTATGCCATTACTTACATAGAACTCAAGAAAGTTGGCATTTTAAAATTCAACTCCATGGTGAGATCTAATATAGCTACATGACTATTCAATTGTTTTTGTAGTTTCTTAACAAAGGTCACAAACATAACATATAATTCATCTTAGTTGCCAGAAATATGGTCCAAGAGATTCTAGAGATGTCATCAACAATTACAAATTTTGAAGAGGTGCTTACCACTTTCTTTAATTTGAAGGATAATCGGAACTGTTTGCCTTTAGAATAAACATCACAGATATTATCTTCCCTGAATTTTGACTTTAGCAAGCCATGCACCAGGTCCTTGGAAATTAATTTGTTCAACATAGAAAAACTAACATACCCTAATCTTATCGGCCACAGAAAGAAGTCCGTATCAAGTGCACTAAGACATGAAAGTTCATTTTCAGATGAAGACATAATATCAGCTTTATAAATATTTTTGTGCCTTTTCCTTTGATAACTTGGTTTCAGTGTTTTCATTTGTAACCATATAGTTTTTAGAGGTGAAAATAACCTAGTTATCTATGTCACACTTTTGGGATATACTTAACAAGTTGTGCTTCAAACTTTTAATATAATACATCTTTTCAATAGCATGAGGGTGGCACTTACCAACCTTACCTATACCGATTATGTTACCTTTCTTGACATTTCCAAAGTCCACACTCCCTCATTGGTAGGCTCTCAGTGAGAGAAAATTATCTCTATTTTTAGTCATATGGAGGAAGCAAGCACTATTCACATACCACTAGTTCATGCTTTCTCTCACTTTAACCTGCATAAAATATTCAAGGATTAGATTTAGAAACACATGCTAGCTTGGGTCCCTTTCTTTGAGAAAATGGATGAATCATATTTTTTTAGTCCAACCTGGATGTCTTGCACCTTTAAGTGAAGGGCCGGGTTTATTATGCTTCTTTTTATCAACATATGCAATATTCTTTTGGTTTGATTTAATTTTAACCATGCATGTTTCTTTGAAGTGACCATTGTTACCACAATGTGTGCACAACCTATTATCAGGAATGCCTATATAGTTGTTATGCGGGTTATATGGGGTTTTAGCCTTAGTATGCCCTAAACCTTTCTTGTTACTACTGTGGTTTTCATAAATTTTAAACATTATTTGTGAAGACCTAGCCAACTTGATATTTCTCTCTATTTCATACTTAGCCTTATCCAGGATCTCTTGAAGCAACCAAGTCTTTTTTATTTCAATTAAGATATTGAATTAGCTTTTTTTAATTCACTCTCTAGTTTCTCCTGGATTTCTGTGGCCAACTCCTTTACTTTGACAGGAGAATCACGAAGCTTCTTGTTTTTTAATTTCTAAGGCTATCTTTTCATCTTCTAAAGCGAGGACATGATCCTTGAGATCAACAGCAAAAACTTCAAGATTTTATCTACTTATTTCTAGGACTTTGTTCTCAACCCTAAGTGATGCATAGTCATTCATTAATTATTTCTTTTCAGCAAAAACCTTTTGGTATATATCAATCAAGACACCAGACAAGGAAATTATTTTCTTTTTAGAGTAAGTATGAATTCTGTCCTTGATATCTTGAAAGCTAATCTCAGGTTCTTCTTCCTCATCAACATACAGTCTGAGTTTGTCATTTGTGTCAGGAGACCCTCGGGTTCTGAATCATTATCTTCCTTGGACATAAGTAACTGATCATCTTCATCACTTTCTTTATCATTATCAGACTCATCAGTTGAGGTTGAATGCATAGCAATCATAACTCTGTTCATATTTTTTTCTATAGCCTTATTTTTCATCTTTCTTCCAGGAACCTGGTCTCTTTTCTATTGTTTTGCTTCTTAGGATAGTTCCTCTTCCACTCAGTTTTCCATAACTGCAATCCTTAATGAAGTGATTTTTTTTCTACACTTGTAGTATCCATCGGTATTGTTTTTCTCTATGGCCTTGGGTTTGGATGAACTACCTTTTTTCAAAAATTCACCTTTCCTTATTGCTCGCTGGAAACGTAGAGTAAGCATTGCCATGTCTTCTTCTTCAATATCTTACTTCTGAGTCGACTTGCGAGCCAAGTTTTTGGTCTTTTAGGGTTTAGCAAATTGTCGATCTAGTTGATTTTGATTATGCTTCAACTCGTAGGTTTTCAAATTACCAATAAGATCATCAAGAGTCATTGTGCTAAGATTTCTTGCTTTAATGATCACAATGACCTTACTATCCCATGGGGGAGGCAGTTTGCTTACTATCCTTCTCACAATTTTGCATCGAGGGATAACTTCTCCTAGAGATATCAATTCATTGATGATTGATGTTAGCCTTGTGTACATATCCAGAATGGTTTTCCCTTATTTCATATTAAACAATACATATTGCCTAGTTAGCATATCTATCTTTGACTACTTCACTTGAGATGTACCCTCATGTGCACACTACAAGGCATCCCATATGGATTTTGTATCTCTGCATGATGAGATCCTATTATACTCATCTTGGCCAATACCAGAGATCAAAATCTTTTTGGATTTAGCATTCTTTTGAAAACATTTGACATCTTTCTTAGAATATTTCTCTAGGTTTTGTTCCAATGGTGATTACTTTTGCATCAACAAACATGAGGATACTTGGTCCATTTTCAACAATATCACAAACTTCTAGGTCTTCTCCTTTCAAACAATCACGCATCCTCTCCTTCCGCCAACCATAGTTTTTGTCATGCCCCGACCTTGGGGAGCGCGACCGGCGCTCAACCGAGATAGCCCGGCCGAGCAAGCCTGCTGGAGTTTCTTCTACCCAACTCACTCATAAATAAAGAGAAGATAAACTTCATTAATTTACGCCAAGAGGGTTCATGAACAACACTAAATCCATCACTCACTTTATTTATAAAGTCTCAAAATACATACACATTCATAGTTTGAAGGGGCACATGTAATACACATACGACATTACTATCTTAACTTTTTCAATACCGATACACAACCCACACCATGTCTACAGAGCCTCTAATAGATACAAAAAAGTACAATGATAGTGCCGGCAACAAGGCTCCAACTATACCCCAAAATATAATACACATAGAACAAAAGATGCACGATTCCGAAATGAAGTGGGGCTCACCAAGTCAACTGAGAAGAGAGTGTACCACTATCACTAGGCGTTTATGCTTTACACTGCTACATGTATGCGGTCCGTAGACCATTACTGTGGTCACATAATGGACTATAAAACCTCCTTCTGAAATTTCTCATGCTGGATCTACGATGGGATCTGCTGCTCGTAAAATGATTCTGCGGCCGCATAATGGTCCTAAAATTGGCAAATCTTTCTGCTTCAATCCGCGGCCGATCTGTGGCCCGCAAACTGATTCTACGATCGCATAGTGGACCGCCGCATTCCCATGTTCTGTAACTTTTTCCTTCAACCCCTCGACGCATTGAGCAACCCAAAAAGTCCGTACCGCGGCGAGCTTGTGAGCCGAAAAGAATTTCTACAATGCTCAAACACATTAGCTTACCTTGGCACTACAAAACCTCGGGTCTAGGTAAAATTTTATGAGGCCTTACAGTTTTTCCCATTAAGTAGTGGCAGTCTCATAGTTGATTGATTTTCTAGTGCATCCGGTGGTGTAGTCATTATAGATTATTTCAAGGTGTTAGACGCTTATGAATGAACCTACTCTGATACCAATTGTTATTTTAGAGTTGAACCATACAGAAGAAAGGAGGTTTAATTGTGTCTTACTTGATTTTTGCAATTTCAAAGAACATGGTTCTCTGAACTAGGAAGAGAGATACAAACATAAATAATTGCGGAATTGAAATGATATTGGGATGACTTGATAGTTCATTTTGCATACTATAATATTTTTCTATGTTTCGAGACCCCCCATAGCTTCATTTGATGTTATATGACTTGTGTGCGTGGTCCGTGTCATTTTTCAAAAAGCATTTACGTAAAATTTTGAAGTGAATCTGATTTTTGACTTAAATTAAGGTTTGAGTTTACCATGGTCAATGATTTTGGTAAACGACCTCGGATCGGCATTTTGACGATTCTGATAGGTTTGTACGATATTTTGGACTTGTACACATATTTGGTTGGGGTGCCAGGGGAACCGAGCGCGTTTCGATGCATTATGTGAAAGATTGTGAAAATGAGTTTTTAGGTTGAAATTTTGAGTTTTGATGATTGATTCTTGTTATTTGATGTTATTTTTGGTTATTTGAGGTAGCGAGCAAGTTTCTATGATGTTACTACACTTGTGTGCATCTTCGATTTGGAGCCCGAGGGGCTTGAGTGAGTTTTAGATGCATTGCGGACTGATTTGGAATTTCCTGTGCCCAGCAGTTGCTAGTGTAAGGTTGTAGGTCACGCATTTGTGAGAACCTGATCATAATTGAGAGCCTTGCATTTGCGATGTTAGGCTTGCAAATGTGAACATGGGATAGGAGCTGTCACTTCACATTTACTTCACCTTTGTGAAGCATTACTCACATTTATGATGGAGGGGATCTTTGCATTTGCGAGGAATATGTCGCATTTGCAACTTCTATGGGTGTTTCACTTTTACGAACATCGCAAGAGTTCGCTTTTGCGACATCTACAACAGGGTAAAATGTGGGGAAAACGAGACTTAGCTAATTTTACCCCATTCTTTAACGATAGACTTCACCCATAGAGGCAATTTCTTTAGAGCTTTTTCTTCCAAATTCATTGGTAAGTATCTTTAACTAGTTTACAATCAATTTCAACTACTTGTCATGAATTTTAGTATCAAATCTATGAATTTCAATGTAAAAATAGAGATTTTGGGTAGAATTTAGGCATTTTGTAAAATTGATATTTATACCTCAAATTGAGGTCAGATTTTGAAACAAATCACATAACTGGGCTCGAGATGGTGTATATGCAAAGTGACGAGTGTATATGCACTGTCATGAGTTAAGGCATGCGGGGTAGGCTATTTACCTTTATGTTATCATTGATTTTATGTTATATCTCATTATATGCTTGAATTCTACATGTCATTACCTATTAATTATGCCTTACTTGTTATCTGTTATTTAATTGTTATTTCTTTGTGTTTATTCCTTCCTTGTTCAATATCTGCTTACCTGCTATACGCTTTCACCTGTATTAATTGATCATCTCCACTGCTTTATTTCTTTACTTGCCTTTGTTGCCCTTACCTTAGATGTTGTACTTCATTATGTTATATCTGCTGGTATGAGCCCATGGCTATTCTTGCTTTAATGTTTTTTTAAGATTTGTGGATATGAGATGTTGGTTCCAACTTTTGTCAAGTCAAGCCAAAATCATGTACGGACCTCCATATCAATATCTGGACACACTTCTAAGTTCAAAATCACCATACGGAGCTATCGGAACCATCAAAACTCTATTCCGGAGTCATTTACATATAAGTCAACATCCGCTCAACTTTTTCAACTTAGGCTTCCTACCTTGGGACTAAGTGTCCCAATTCATTCCGAAACATCCCCGGAACCAAATCAATCACCCCGGCAAGTCACATAACAACAAACGAACATAAAATAAGTAATAAATGGGGGAATGGGACTACGATACTCAAAACGACCGGTTGGGTCATTATAATGATAATCCTAACACATGATCCCTAACATGCAAAGGATGAACATGTGTAGTCAAACAAAGGATCTCATATATATCACAAGGAGCACACGTTCAATTCAAGGCACAACACAAGAGAGACAAGTACGGGTGTGTGTTCATAACATACATGTGACTACGTTCGAGGCAAGTATAGCATCAAATATCAAGATTATTTCATCATGTTCAAGATAAGGCACCAATAGCCTTAACATTAGCTCTAGCATAATTTATTGTCAATTAATTGTATAATACATAAAATCAAGTAGAACACACAATCAAATAAGGCATAGAGTAATTTAGAATCCACCCCGAGCATGAATACACATAGCACATGTATATAAGTTCATCACCTCATATATGCATCACCACCACATGTAGAAACAATATCAAATATTACAAAATAACCTCAACCAAAGCTAGGGAAGACACTTACTTCATCCGGGAGAATCCAAAGCTCCAAAATTGCATTTTCTTGAGAAATCAACTCTAACCGGCTCAAATCTAGCCAAACATAAACCAAAGAAGTCCACAAATACCATAGGAAACAATCTCGATCCATAAAGCTTCGATCTTTATAGAATTCTCAAAAAGTCAACAAAGTCAACCGGGTCCCGCGTGCCCCGAAATCCAAAACAATACCAAATTTCAATGACCCGTAACCTATCGAGTCCAAATATATAATTAGTTTCTAAATACAATTTCAATGTCATGTTCAAAACTCCAAAATTCATTCTCTTAAGTTCAAGTAACCCCCCTCCCCCCAATTTCTTCTCTTAAAATCCTTGATTTAGGTGTAATGATACATGGAAAAATAAAATATATAATCAAAACAAATATAGAATTACTTTCCCTCATGATTTGGGTATTTATCTCCTCCAAAGTAGCCTTACTTGTGCTCCAAGAACACAAAAAGTGAAGAAAATAAACTCAAAATCCTGAAATTGGATGTTTTAAAGCCCTGCCAGTGGTCCTTCATAGTGATCGCGGTCACCTTCTTTGCGATCGTCGTCCAAAAAATATCCAGAATGATTTTACCCTTCGCGATCGCAGCCAAGAAGCTCCACGATCGCAAAGAACACACTTGAACGAACTTATTCAATTCTTTCCAGATAGCCTCTAGTATAATGATTATAAATTCTTGTGCAAAGCTCCAAATGACAAACAGTTTGATTTTCTCAAAACTAGACATAAAGTTCTACAACTTTCATTCAATTGAATCTTCTCCAAATTCTCTATAGATTGCAAGATATAAGCTTCCAAATCAGCCTAGGGACAACAAAAAATTCCTCTGCACGATCGCAGGCAAGCCCCCAGTGATCCCGATTCACAAGTCCAAAATTGCAATTTAATCTTCGCGAACAAGCCCTGAGCTCCACGATCACCATGTACACTCTTGTAGCCAAAACTCCAACAACTGAAAAGGTCCTAAAATTGTCCGAAACTACCCCGAATCACACCCAAGACCCCGGGACCCCGTCCAATCATACCAACATGTCCGAATATATCCAAACACTCGAAAAATCATAAATAACATCAAAATTAAGAATCAAAGATCAAGATCATTTTTAATTTTCAAACCTTCAAACTTCGTCGAACGTGTCACACTTAAACATTCTGGATCACAACCAAATGTTACACACAAGTTCAATCAACAAAATTAAACTCTACAAGGTTTCAAATTCACAATAGGACTCCAATAGCACAAAAGTTAACTCCCGGTCAAACCTATGAACTTTCCAAACCTTCACATTGCCAACCTTCGGCAAATTAATCCAAATCAACCTAGGAGCCTCTAAATCTCAATTCGGACATACGACTAAGTTTAAAATCACCGTACGAACCTATTGGAATCATCAAAACATGAATCCGAGGTCGTTTACATAAAAGACAAACCTTTGTCAACCTTTCCAACTTAAAACTTTCAATTTGAGAATCACTCCACCAAATCGATCCCGAACCACTCGAAAATCAAAATCGACCCTGCATGCAAGTCATATTGCATCATATGAAGCTGCTCGAAGTCTCAAATCAAAGAACAAGATTCTATAACTCAAAACGACCGGACAGATCGTTACATTATCCCCCACTTACACATACGTTCGTCCTCGAACATGCCAAGAATCATTCCAAAGTAATCCAATCACTATATAAACTCATCATGCACATACCCATGGGTGATCCCACATCACCACATTCTATATATGTGATACGCTTAAATTACACCTATATCAATAGTGTAAAGCACTCAATGTCAAATGTAATAACCCAACTAGGTTGGGGTCGAATCCCACAGTGAATAGGCGTGAAAAGATTACTTGAATTGTGCGTCACTTGACTAAGGCTGTGATTCTACTCAATTAGTTTGGAAAGAGTCTGATAGTTGTAAATTATAAAAAGAAGCTATTTTGTTAAGAGAGTTGATCAATTGGATTAAGAAACCAAGGTTGTGTCCCCTTTTATAGAAGGTAATGCTATTGGTGTTAATATTATATATTTCTAATAAGAAGTCCTTTGATATACAAATAATTTCTAAATGACTACCCAATACTTCCCAATAGTTAGGTAGTATTTTCTCTTTATAATTTTTCCAAATATAAAAGAGTTAAAATTAAGAACAGTTAATATATGCCAAGTAGAACTCACTTATTCCTAAGTGATTCTATTAAACAAGGTTTAAAGCCTTGACTTCTTGCTATTCATTTCTACCAAACCCTAACCCACTTGTTCAAGAGAAAGATAAAGTAAAATGGCATTATTTAATGTTTGCAACCACCAATCATAAATGAAACATGAGAAATGAATAGAAATCAACAACCTATTATTTATATATATATATATATATATATATATATATATATATATATATATATATATATATATATATATATATATATATATATATATTTATTTATTCAATGGTCAACACACACTTTGTATCCATAACCTTAGTATTTAAAGTTAGCTACTCCCACTAAAATACAAGAACAAAGTATTAAAGAAAGTCATAAAATCTTACTATAAAGACAAAGTGTAGGAATCTATCCAAAAAGCTAAAATATAGTATTCAATGCTCTTAATTAGGACCTTTTTCAGATAGGAGAGCCCACAAAAACCCTATCTCTTCTATTTATAATGGCCAAAAAACTCGGACAAATTTGTAACAAAAATAACCTTCAAGAAAATTTCACGATTGCAGATTGGACTGCAGATGTGATCCGTGGTCCGCATATTCGTCTCATCGCTGCAGATTTGATCTTCAGCACTTCCAGAATTCCTTCGCATATCGGTTATGTGGTCTGCATGATCATTCTGCGGTCCACATATTGGATTGCAGATTCGTTACTTACTGATCACTGGAAGTTCCCCTTGCAGTTGTGCGACAATTTCGCGGTCTGCACATCGGTTATGCAGTCCGCATAATGGATCGCATATTTATATATTGAAACTGGGCAAGCCTGGTTGCATTTGCGATTGAAGTATGGTTGCACATATGTTCTGCGATCGCATATCTAACCGCAAATCTGAATTCTTCGGGGATTTTAACATCTTTTTCATGCTCTTGGCTCCTCAAGTCCGATTTCCTACAAAACAACATAAGAAACGACTAAAAGTGCTTTAAAAAGGTAACCTAAAGTCTATGAAATTAGTATTGAAAGTGCCGCATTTATATGGTACATCAATAGGTCCACTAGCACTCCCGACTGAAGATTCTTTCTTCAACCCTAATCCATAAGCCTAAAACCAAATTTCACCATCCTAAATTCCTTATAAAACCAAATTCTCGCATATATACACTGTACAATTCTAAACAAGCTGCATTATGCCATTACCATAATTCAAGCTAAAATCACACGATGTACCACTTACCTTATGTACTCATAGTAATATCTTTAGACTGTAATACCTAGTTATTATGAAATCTGGTACAGGCAACATACCTCATATCAAATAAGACCTTGTTCCAAACATTCGCAACACTACAATGATGAAATAAATAAGTAGAAACTCATAAACACTCTTTAGATCAACAAGTCGTGGAGCTCTCTTGCCCGACAAGAACCATCGCCAAATTCTAATGTAACGATCCAACTGGTCATTCTGAAATTTAGCATTCCATTCGGTGATTTGAGATCTTGAGTAGCTTCAAATTTTATATTATGACTTGTGTATATGTCGGTTTTGGTCTTTGAGCGATTCGGGATTGATTTGGAAGAATGATTCTCATTTTAGAAGCTTTATGTTGGAAAAGTTGACCAAGTTTAAATTTTGCAAATTTGATCTTTGATCAGAGTTTTGACAGTTTTGTTAGGTCCGAATGGTAATTTTGGACTTAGGCATATGTCCGGATGTTGATTCTGAGAATCGGTAGGTTGATTAGGTGCTTTTTGGCGAAAGTTGGAAAGTGGACGATTAGGAAGGTTGAGAGGTTTGACCAAGAGTTGACTTTATTAATATCTGTCTCGGATTGTAATTTTGGGAGTTGGTATACGTTCGTTGTGTCATTTAGGAACTGCATGCAAAATTTGAGGTCATTCGAAGTTGTTTAAGCTTGTTCGGTGCAAGTTTTGAATTTGAAAATGTTCATTAGTTCATTAGGCTTGAATTGAGGTGTTTTTCATAGTATTGATGTTGTTTGGTGTTATTTAAGGCCTCGACTAGGTTCGTGTTGTATTTTTGAGATTGGTTGGTGTGATTGGACAGGGTCCTGGGGGCCTCGGGTGTGTTTCGGGTGGGTTTCGGACCATTCCAACTTGTTTTTGGACTGCTGATGTTCTCAGGTCTGGTTTCCTTTTTCGCATTCGCGACATGGTGGTTGTGTTTGCGAAGGGTTAAAGGGGCTAGGTAGTTGACCTTCTTCGCGTTCACGAAGCAACCAAGTGTTGGGAGAAGCTTAGCCTACGCGTTCGAGTGGTCCAGGCCGCATTCGCGAAGGCTTGGATGTTTGCTTCATCGCAAACTCGATATGGGGAACGCGAACGCGAAGGCCTTTTCTGTTCAGATTATTTTTGGTCTTCGCGAATGCGATGCGGGTCCCGTATTTGCGATGTATAGCACCTGGGCAGACTATATAGTACTCTATTTTGAGAGTTTGAGTTATTATATCACATTTTGAGTTAGAAAGCTCAGTTTTGGGTGATTTTGGAAGGGATTTTCACGATTTGGATAGGGGTAAGTGTTTTTGATTCGGATTTGTCCATTATTCATGATTCCATATTTTTTATTTTTATTTAATTGGTGATTTGAATTGGAGAAATTGGGAATTTTTGTAAAAACTTTTCTAAAACATAAATTGAGGATTTGAAGTCGACTTGAGGTTGGAATTGGATGATTTTGGTATGGTTGAACTCGTATCGGAATGGGTGTTCAGATTTTATAAACTTTGTTGGGTTCCAGGGTGCGGGATCGGGGTTGACTTTTTGATTTTAATTCAAGATCAAATATTTATTATCCGGAATTATTTTCTATGGCTTTTATTCATGATAAAAAGTTATTTTGGATAGACTCGGGTCGTCCGAAGGTTGTTTTGCACAGGAAGGGCTTCTTAGATTATTGATTTAGCTTCTTTGAGGTAAGTGTCTTACCTAACTTTGTGTGGGGGAACTACCCCGTATAATTTGGTTAAATTGCACTATTTGAATACGTGAAAAACATGTACACAGGGTGATGAGCGTGTACACCGCCTTATATATGGAAATTGACCGATTTAGACTCTTAGGTTTCTCATATGCATTTAATTAAAGTTGTTATTACATGCTCTATCTTTCATTGTCGAGTTTACTCTTATATGCTTTAATTGAAGTTATTATTATATGTTATCTCTTTCATTGTTGAATCATTCTTATTTGAATTCGTTATTTCATGTTATCTCTGACAAGCTTGAAACACACACTTAAATTATGCTCGCTAATCAAATATAGTATAGTATAATATTGTATCCACATGGATTGGATTTAGCTTGATCGCTATCCAAGAGAATCAACAATTGAGGTTTATATGATTTCTAACTAAAATTAACTAAGAATCTAAAATTATTGAATAATGACAATCGAAACAAAGATAAGCAAGGAAGTTATCAATGGGAGAAAATAAAGGTTGATAGGATAGGTGCAAGATAATTGTTTGGGATCTAACTTTAGATAATTCACTTCTAATGTTCAAGTGAGTCTCTTAAATTCACTCAATTATTAGCTCAAACATTCAGTAAAAACTCCTCTCTCGATTAAGTCTTAACCTTATGAGATGAACCAATTTAAGCACGTGAAGATATGCAAGAATGCGTAGTGGATTGGTCTTTAGGAAAACCTCTTTCGATTATTCTCCTAACTAGGTTTAATTAATGATTCAACTAGCCTCTTTCGATTACTAAGAAGAATCTATGAACTCAACCAATAATATAATGCAAGGATATCACAAGTTATGCCTCTCTCGATTACATGAACTAGTGAGTATAGATGCAACAATTAAATCATCCAAAAACGCTTCAATACATAAAACTAGAGTTATAATCCACAACCAATCATCAATACACCAAATCCATCAAACCCTAAAGAGAAATACTCCATAGATATGGAGCAATTCATCACAAATAAAGTTAAAGTAGAGGAAAACATATATTCAATCCAAACTCGTGCCTTGAGTGTCACGACCCGGAATTCCCACCGTCGAGACCGTGATGGCGCCTAACATTTCACTTGCTAGGCAAGCCAACGTTAGAGAATCATTAAACCAATCCTTTTTCCATTCAGTAAATAACAGCAAATTAGCTTAGATGAAATATAGTGAGTGCGGAATAATATAAAAACTGCATTAATTACTACCACCCGGATCTGGAGTCACAATTCATGAACTACTAAGATTTAGCTACAAGTAAGGTATCTGAAGGAATACAACTGTTTGAAAGAAAGAAACAGTAAAACAGAAAAGATAGACGGGGACTTGAAGGTTTGTGACCACCGACAGATCTACCTTGAGTGTCCGGATAGCGGGTCCAACAGCTACAATCCCGATCAACCCGAACCGGTACCAAAATCTGCATAGAAAGTGCAGAGTGCAGTATCAGTACAACCGACCCCATGTACTGTTAAGTATAGAGTCTAACCTCGGCGAAGAAGTGACGAGGCTAGGACAAGACACCTACAAATAAACCTGTGCAATATATATCAATATATACAACGATAACAACAACTAAAGAAGCAAGGCAAGAAATATTGGGAAGGGGACATGCTGTGGGGATTACATGGCAAGGAATCACAACAGGAATGAGAACATGATCAATCGATATATCTTAAACAGAAAGAAACAAGTAAACACAATAAAGTAAAGTGCACGGCATCACCCTTCGTGCTTTTACTCTCAACCTCACCATTAAGAAAATAATAGAAACGGCACGGCATCACCCTTCGTGCTTTTACTCTCAACCTCACCATAAGAAATAATAAAAACGGTACGGCATCACCCTTCGTGCATTGACTCTCTCTCATAACATGGCACGGCATCACTCTTCGTGCATTAACACTAACTCACAAAATATTGCACGGCATCACCCTTCGTGCTTTAATACTCTCCTTCACCAAGACAATGAACAACAACAACAGGGAGATAGAAATATCAAGAACAAGTCTGACTTCAACATTCAATTCCACGTTACTAACCTCAACTTTGAGTCAATACCCAATCAATACCAATTTCCGTAACACATAATAAGAATTGTTCAACATAACGAATATCTAGTCTAATCATGAACAATATGATCAAGGAATACCACAATTACAATAATAAGACTCACTCGCAAGTTATGACTTGACAACAACGCATAGGTACTCGTCACCTCACCTATACATTGTACTCAACATACAAACACGTAGCAAATAAGCGAATAATACCTAATCCCTCAAGCCAAGGTTAACCACAACACTTACCTCGCTCCGAAGGCCACTCAATACTCAATCACAACTTTTCCTCTAGAATTCACTTCCAAACCACTCGTATCTATTTAAAAACGACTCAATAATATCAAATATTACTAAATGAATCAATTACATTGCATAAATTTAGATTTCCCAAACTTTTCCCCAAAAAGTCAAAAACCGACCCTGGGCCCGCTTGGTTAAAACCCGAGGTTCGGACCAAAATTCATCTACCCACTCACCCCCGAGCCCGGATATATAATCGGTTTTGGAATCCGACCTCAATTTGAGGTCTAAATCCCCAAATTTCGAAATCCCTAGTTTCTACCCAAAACTCCCCAACTCCACCATGAAAACCTTAGATTTTAGGTTGAAACTTCATAAAATGTAATGGGTAATTGAAAGAATGTGGTTTAGAATCACTTACTAACACTTTGGGGAAGAAAATGTCTTTTGAAAATTGCCTCTAGGCCGTCTAGCTTTTGAAGATGTGAAAGAATGGCTTAAGTCCCGTTTTGGGACTGTTTTATGAACTAGGCGACAGTGTTCATCGCGTTCGCGAGGACACTGTCGCATTCGCGAAGAGTAGAGCTTGCCAAGCTTATGTGATCGCGAAACTCCTATCGCATTCGCGAAGGTTACGCCCCCCTGGCCTTCGCATTCGTGAGTCCTTGCTCGCGTTCATGATGAAGAGTGACTCACCCCCTGCCCCAGGTCCCAAATGCTACGCGTTCACGATGAGCCGGTTGCGTTCACGAAGGGTAAAGCCCCCATCACTCCGCATTCGCGAAGAAGAAAAACTCACCCTGACCAGCTTACCCTTCGCGTTCGCAAGAGTATCTTCGCGAACGCGAAGAATAACACGCCAGAATAGCTATTGCAGCAAAAATACCAGATTTTCTAATTCCAAACATCCCTAGCCTATCCGAAACTCACCCGAGCCCTCGGGGCTCCAAACCAAACATGTACACAAGTCTAAAAACATCATACGAACTTGCTCGCGCAATCAAATCTCCAATATAACACCTAAAACTACGAATTGAACACCAAATCGAATGAAGTTTTTAAGAAAGCTTTAAAACCTCTATTCTCACAACCAGACGTCTGAATTACGTCAAACCAACTCCGTTTCTCACCAAATTTCACAGACAAGTCTTAAATATTATAATAAACCTGTATCGGGCTCCGGAACCAAAATACGGACCCGATATCCACAAGGCCTAACATAAACCAAATTCTTAAAACCATTAAATTTTTAATCTTTCAATTTTCAACAAAAATTCATATCTCGATCTAGGGACCTCGGAATTCGATTCCGGGCATACGCCCAAGTCCCATATTTCATTACGGACCCACCAGGACCGTCAAAACACGGGTTCGGGTCCGTTTGCTAAAAATATAAATTGATTTTTAAGGCAAAAATTCTCTTTTTATCAGTTTTTAACATAAGAACACTCGGATTGCGCACGTAAATCGAAGAAGGCTAAGATGAGGTTTTTGAGACCTCAAAACGCATAATTAGGTTCTAAAATATAAGATGACCTATCGGGTCATAACATTCTCTACCTCTAAAACAATCGTTCGTCCTCGAACGGACATAGAAAAGTAATTGGGCTGGTGAAAAGATGTAGATATCTACTCCGCATGTCCGACTCAGACTCCCAAGTAGCTGCCTCGATGGGCTGACCTCTCCATTGCACTCGAACTGAAGGATAACTCTTTGATCTAAACTGGCGAACTTGCCGGGCTAGAATAGCCACCGGCTCCTCCTCGTAAGTCAAATCCTTGTCCAACTGGACAGAGCTAAAATCTAACACATGGGATGGATCGCCGTGATACTTTTGAAGCATGGACATATGGAACACCGGATGAACTGATGATAACCCCGGTGGCAACGTAAGCCTGTAAGCCACCTCTCCCATTCTCTCCAGAATCTCAAAAGGTCTGATATACCTAGGGCTCAACTTGCCCTTCTTTCCGAACCTCATTACACCCTTCATGGGTGACACCCGAAGCAACACTCTCTTCCCGACCATGAATGCAACATCACGAACCCTACTATCGGCATAACTCTTTTGCCTGGACTGAGCTGTGCGAAGTCTATCTTGAATAATCTTGACCTTATCCAAGGCATCCTGTACCAAATCTGTACCCAATAACCGAGCCTCCCCCGGCTCAAACCATGACCGACGATCGACACCGTCTACCATATAGTGCCTCATAGGGAGCCATCTGAAAGCTCAACTGAGCTGTTGTTGTAGGCGAACTCTACAAGTATTTGGGATTGTCTGTCTGTCTGAGGATGAAACGTTGTGCTCAACTCAACCTGCATGCCCAACTCACGCTGCACTCCCCTACAGAAGTGCGAGGTGAACTGCATACCTCGATCAGAAATGATATGGGCACACCGTGAAGACGGATGATCTCGCAGATGTAAATCTCTGCCAACCGCTCTAGATAACTGCCACAGGAATGAAATGCGCTGACTTAGTCAACCTGTCCACAATGATCCAAATGGCATCGAACTTCCTCTGAGTCTGTGGGAGTCCAACAACGAAATCCATAGTGATACACTTCCACTTCCACTCAGGAATCTCTATCTTCTGAAGCAAACCACCAGGTCTCTGATGCTCGTACTTGATTTGCTGACAATTTAGACACCGAACTACATGTGCAACTATATCCTTCTTCATCCTCCTCCACCAATAATGCTACCGCAAGTCGTGATACATCTTGACGGTGCCCGGATGAATAGAATACCAGGAACTGTGGGCCTCCTCTAGAATCAACTCACGATGTCCATCCACATTAGGCACACAAACACAATCATGCATCCTCAAAGCTCGATCATCTCCGACCGTAACCTGCTTGGCATCACCATGCCGTACTGTGTCCCTAAGGACAAGCAAATGAGGGTCATCATACTGCCACTCCCTGATGCACTCAAACAACGAAGACCGAGCAACGGTACAAGCTAGGACACGACTGGGCTCAGAAACATCCAACCTCATGAACTAATTGGCCAAAGCCAGAACATCTAGTGCAAGTGGTCTCTCACCGACTGGAATATATGCAAGGCTGCCCATACTCACTGACCTCCTACTTAAGGCATCGGCCACCACATTGGCCTTCCCGGGATGATACAAGATGGCGATATCATAATCTTTCAATAGCTCTAACCACCTCATCTGCCTCAAATTGAGCTCCTTTTGTTTGAACAAGTACTGTAAACTCCGATGGTCCGTGAAAACCTCACATGACATGTCGTAGAGATAGTGCCTCCAAATCTTCAGTGCATAAACAATGGCTGCCAACTCTAAGTCATGGACAAGGTAATTCTTATCGTGAACCTTAAACTACCGCGAAGCATATGCAATAACCTTGCCACCCTGCATCAATACCGTACCCAGACCAATACGAGAGGCGTCACAATATACCGTATAAGATCCTGAACCTGAGGGTAACACCAATACCGATGTCGTAGTCAAAGCTATCTTGAGCTTCTGAAAGCTCGCCTCACACTCGTCTAATCATCTGATGGAGCACCCTTTTGGGTTAACCTGTCAATGGGACTGCTATAGATGAGAACCCCTCTACAAACCGACAGTAATAACCTGCCAATCCCAAGAAACTACGGATCTCTGTAGGTGATGTGGGTCTAGGCCAGTTCTGAACTGCCTCAATCTTCTTAGGATCCACCTGAATTCTCTCTGCTGATACAACGTGACCCAAGAAAGCAACTAAACTCAACCAAAACTCGCATTTTGAGAACTTAGCATATAACTGGCTGTCTCGCAGAGTCTGAAGAACGATCCGAAGATGCTGCTCATGCTCTTCTCAGCTGCGGGAGTAGACCAAGATATCATCAATAAACATAATCACGAAGGAATCCAAGTAGGGCTTGAACACTCGGTTCATCAAATACATGAATACTACTGGGGCATTTGTCAGCCCAAATAACATCACTAGAAACTCATAATGCCCACACCGAGTCCGAAAAGCTGTCTTAGGGACATCGGATGCCCTAATCCTCAACTGATGGTAGCCAGATCGCAAATCAATCTTCGAAAACACCTTGGAACCCTAAAGCTGATCAAATAAATCATCAATCCTCAGCAATGGATATTTGTTCTTGATGGTGACCTTGTTCAACTGCCGATAATCTATACACATCCTCATCGATCCATCTTTCTTCTTCACAAACAACACAGGTTCACCCCAGGGCCAGACACTAGGCCTAATGAAGCCCTTATCAAGCAGATCTTGCAATTGTTCCTTTAATTCTTTCAACTCTGGCGGGGCCATGCAGTATGGCGGAATGAAAATGGGCTGAGTGCCCGGAGCCAAATCAATATAAAAATCAATATCCCTGTCATGTGGCATCCCCGGCAAATCTACAGGAAACACCTCTGGAAACTCACGAACAACTGGCACTGAATCCATGGAAGGAACCTACGCACTAGAATTGCAGACATAAGCCAAATAAGCTAGACACCCCTTCTCGACCATATGTCGAGCCTTCACAAAAGAGATAACCCTGCTGGTAGAATGGCCAAGAGTCCCTCTCCACTCTAATCGAGGCAACCCCGACAAGGCTAAGGTCATCGTCTTGGCTTGACAATCTAATATAGCATGATAAGGTGACATCCAATCCATACCCATAATGGCATCAAAATAAACCATATCGAGAAGTAAAAGATCTACACGAGTCTCAAGGTTCCGAATGGTGGCCACACACGAACGATAAATACGATCTACAATAATAGCATATCCCACTGGTGTGGACACATACACAGGAGCACTCAAAGAATCACGAGGCACGACTAAATAGGAAGCAAAATAGGACGATACATAGGAGTAAGTAGATCCCGGATCAAATAGAACTGAAGCATCCCTACTACAAACTGAAACAATACTTGTAATAACGGCGTCAGATGACTCAGCCTCAGGCTTGGCTGGAAAAGCATAACACTGGTGTTGGGCCCCACCACCCTGAACTACGTCCTTGGGAAGACCTCTAGCTAACTGGTATCCACCTCTAACGGCCCGATCTCCACCTCTAACAGTCTGGCCCCTACATTTAGCTGCCTGACCCTTGCCTCTGGCTAGCTAAGCAGGTGGTGCAGCAACTGGTGCCGGAACCATGGCACGAGAACCCTGATGCTGTGAGCTGCCCGATGTCCAAGGGCAAAATCTAGCAATGTGCCTCGGATCACCATAAGTATAGCAAGACCTCGGCTGCTGTGACTGCTGGCCATGAAACTGACCCTGTCGACCTGAGTAACCATCCTAAAAACTCTGGAGCGGAGGTGCACTAATAGGGGATGGTGGTGCACTATAGGCTAGCTGGTCGGAATAATGCATCTGAGGGCTACGACGACCTGAGGCACCGTGGGTTGCCTGAAGTGCTGAATGAAATGGCCTGGGAGGATGGCCTCTACCATAAGTACCCCGACCTCCAGATGAGGCTCCACTAAATCCACCGGAGTGACGAGGCCTCTTGTCAGACCCCTGAGCTAAAACCAACTCGACTCGCCTGGCAACATTGGCAGACTCCTGAAAAAAATCTCACTCCCAGTCTCCTTAGCCATCTGCAATCTGATAGGCTGAGAAAGTCCATCAATAAACCTCCCCACCCTCTCTCTCTTGGTAAGAAGTAGAATAAGAGCATGACGGGCCAAATCCACAAAACGTGTCTCATACTGAGTAACGGTCATACTGCCCTGCTGGAGATGCTCGAACTGACGGCGATGCTCCTCTTTCAATGTAATAGGAAGAAACTTCTTTAGGAAGAGCTGAGAAAACTGGTCCCAAGTAAGAGCAGGTGACCCAGCTGGTCTGGTCAACAGATAATCTCTCAACCATTTCTTGGCGGAACCATTCATCTGAAATGCAGCAAAATCGACCCCGTTGGTCTACACTATACGCATGTTCCGTAGAACCTCGTGATAGCTGTCGAGATACTCATGGGGATCCTCTAAAGGAGCACCACTAAAGTGAACTAGAAAGAGCTTGGTGAACTTGTCCAATCTCCAAAAAGACTCAGAAGACATAGCTGACCCATCTTCAGCCTGTGCCGCAACAACCGGCTGAACTACTCTGACTGGCTGAGCTGCTGGAGCCTAATACTGGGGAGTTGTCTGCTCCGGAGCAGGAGTAGTGGGAGTTTGGGCTCCTCCTCAAGCCTGAGAGACGGCTGGTGCCATGGGAAATGCGCCAGTCTAGGCCACACTCTTCATAAGGCCCACCAAACGGACCAAAGCGTCCTGAAGTACTGGGGTGGCAACCCCCTCCGGAACATGAGCTGGTCCGGCAGGAACAGTTTGGGCTGGAACCTCCTCGTCCAACTCTACCTGAGGCTCCACTACTAGTACTGTTGCACGAGCTATGGGCTGAGCCCTGCCCCTGCCTCGGCCTCTGGCACGGCCCCAGCCTCGACCTCTGCCCCTCGTAGGAGCTGCCACTGGGGACTCTGGCTGCTGCTCAGCTAAGAAAGAGGTACGTGTTCTCCCCGTATGCGAGAGAATAAGAGTAGAAGAGTTCAATCAGTATTGAGAAAACAAAATCGCACCTCAGAGAAAAATAGAAGTGAAATTGTTCCTAAACTTCATAGCCTCTGAAAGATAAGCACAACCGTCTCTATACCGATCCTCCAGACTCTACTAAGCTCGCTCGTGAATCGTGAGACCTAGGCAACCTAGTGCTCTGATACCAACTTGTCACGACCCGAAATTCCCACCGTCGGGACCGTGATGGCGCCTAACATTTCACTTGCTAGGCAAGCCAACGTTAGAGAATCATTAAACCAATCCTTTTTCCATTCAGTAAATAACAGCAAATTAGCTTAGATGAAATATAGTGAGTGCAGAATAATATAAAAACTGCATTAATTACTACCACCCGGATCTGGAGTCACAATTCATGAACTACTAAGATTTAGCTACAAGTAAGGTATCTGAAGGAATACAACTGTTTGAAAGAAAGAAACAGTAAAACAGAAAAGATAGACGGGGACTTGAAGGTTTGTGACCACCGACAGATCTACCTTGAGTGTCCGGATAGCGGGTCCAACAGCTACAATCCCGATCAACCCGAACCGGTACCAAAATCTGCACAGAAAGTGCAGAGTTTTGTATCAGTACAACTGACCCTATGTACTGGTAAGTATCGAGTCTAACCTCGGCGAAGTAGTGACAAGGCTAGGACAAGACACCTACAAATAAACCTGTGCAATATATATCAATATATACAACAATAACAACAACTAAAGAAGCAAGGCAAGAAATATTGGGAAGGGGACATGTTGTGGGGATTACATGGCAAGGAATCACAACAGGAATGAGAACATGATCAATCGATATATCTTAAACAGAAAGAAACAGGTAAACACAGTAAAGTAAAGTGCACGGCATCACCCTTCGTGCTTTTACTCTCAACCTCACCATTAAGAAAATAATAGAAACGGCACGGCATCACCCTTCGTGCTTTTACTCTCAACCTCACCAGAAGAAACAATATAAATGGCATGACATCAGCCTTCGTGCATTAACTCTCTCTCATAACATGGCACGGCATCACCCTTTGTGCATTAACACTCACTCATAAAACATTGCACGGCATCACCCTTTGTGCTTTAACACTCTCCCTCACCAAGACAATGAACAACAACAACAGGGAGATAGAAATATCAAGAACAAGTCTGACGTCAACATTCAATTCCACGTTACTAACCTCAACTTTGAGTCAATGCCCAATCAATACCAATTTTCGTAAAACATAATAAGAATTGTTCAACATAATGAATAGCTAGTCTAATCATGAACAATATAATCAAGGAATACCACGATTACAATAATATGACTCATTCGCATGTTATGACTCGACAACAACGCATAGGTACTCGTCACCTCACCTATAAATTGTACTCAACATACAAACACGTAGCAAATAAGCGAATAATACCTAATCCCTCAAGCCAAGGTTAACCACGACACTTACCTCGCTCCGAAGGCCACTCAATACTCGATCACAGATGTTTCTCTAGAATCCACCTCCAAACCACTCGTATCTATTTAAAAACGACTCAATAATATCAAATATTGCTAAAGGAATCAATTACATTGCATAAATTTAGATTTCCCAAACTTTCCCCAAAAAAGTCAAAAACTGATCCCGAGCCCGCTTGGTCAAAACCCGAGGTTCGGACCAAAATTCATTTACTGACTCACTCCCGAGCCCGGATATATAATTGGTTTTGGAATACGACCTCAATTTGAGGTCTAAATCTCCAAATTTAGAAATCCCTAGTTTCTACCCAAAAATCCCCAACTCCACCATGAAAAACTTAGATTTTAGGTTGAAAATTAATAAAATGTAATGGGTAATTGAAAGAATGTTGTTTAGAATCACTTACTAACAGTTTGGGGAAGAAAATTTCTTTTGAAAATCGCCTCTAGGCCGTCTAGCTTTTGATGATGTAAAAGAATGGCTTAAGTCCCATTTTGGGACTGTTTTATGAACTGGGCGACATTGTTCATCGCGTTCGCGAGGACACTGTCGCATTCGCGAAGAGCAGAGCTTGACAAGCTTATGCGTTCACGAAACTCTTATCGCGTAAGCGAAGGTTATGCCCTCCTGGCCTTCGCGTTCGCGAGTCCTTGCTTACGTTCACGATGAAGAGTGACTGACCCCCTCCCCCAGGTCCCAAATGCTACGCGTTCGCGATGAGCCGGTCGCGTTCGCGAAGGGTAAAGCCCCCATCACTCCGCATTCGCGACCAGGCCTTCGCATTCGTGAAGAGGAAAAACTAACCCTGACCAGCTTACCCTTTGCGTTCGCGAGAGTATCTTTGCGAACACGAAGAAGAACACACCAGAACAGTTGCTGCAGCAAAAATACCAGATTTTCTAAGTCCAAACATCTTGTAGCCTATCCGAAACACACCCGAGCCCTCGGGGCTCCAAACCAAACATACACACAAGTCTAAAAATATCTTACGAACTTGCTCGCGCGATCAAATCGCCAATATAACACTTAAAACTACGAATTGAACATCAAATCAAATGAAGTTTTCAAGAAAGCTTTAAAACCTCTATTTTCACAACCGGGCGTCCGAATCACGTCAAAACAACTCCGTTTCTCACCCAATTTCACAGACAAGTCTTAACTATTATAATGAACCTGTACCGGGCTCCGGAACCAAAATACGGACCTGATATCCACAAGGCCAAACATAAATCAAATTCTTAAAACCATTAGATTTTCAGTCTTTCAAGTTTCAACAAAAATTCATATCTCGGTCTAGGGACCTCAGAATTCGATTTCGGGCATACGCCTAAGTCCCATATTTTATTACGGACCCACCGGGACCGTCAAAACACGGGTCCAGGTCCGTTTGCTAAAATTATTGACCGAAGTCAACTTAAATTGATTTTTAAGTCAAAAATTCTCTTTTTATCAGTTTGTAATATATAAGCCTTCCAGAAGAACCCTCGGACTACGCACGCAAATCGAGGAAGGATAAGATGAGGTTTTTGAGACCTCAAATCGCAAAATTAGGTTCTCAAAGATAAGATGACCTATCAGGTCATCACATTCTCCACCTCTAAAACAACCATTCGTCCTCGAACGGACATAGAAAAGTACCTGGGCTGGTAAAAAGATGTGGATATCTACTCCGCATGTCCGACTCGGACTCCCAAGTAGCTACCTCGACGGGCTGACCTATCCACTGCACTCGAACTGAAGGGTAACTCTTTGATCTCAACTGGCGAACCTGTCGGGCTAGAATAGCTACCGGCTCCTCCTCGTAAGTCAAATCCTTGTCCAACTGGACAGAGCTGAAATCTAACACATGGGACGGATCGCCGTGATACTTTCGAAGCATGAAAACATGGAACACCGGATGAACTGATGATAACCCCAGTGGCAATGCAAGCATGTATGCCACCTCTCCTACTCTCTCCAGAATCTCAAAAGGTCCGATATACCTAGGGCTCAACTTGCCCTTCTTTCCGAACCTCATTACACCCTTCATGGGTGACACCCGAAGCAACACTCTCTCCCCGACCATGAACGCAACATCACGAACCCTATGGTCGGCATAACTCTTCTGCCTGGACTGAGGTGTGCGAAGTCTATCCTTAATAATGTTGACCTTGTCCAAGGCATCCTGTACCAACTTTGTACCCAATAACCGAGCCTCCCCAGGCTAAAACCATCCGACCGGTGATCGACACCGTCTACCATATAGTGCCTCATAGGGAGCCATTTGAATGCTTGACTGATAGCTGTTGTTGTAGGCGAACTCTGCAAGGGGAAAGAACTGATCCAACGATCCTCCGAAGTCTATAACACATGCGCGGAGCATATCCTCCAAGATCTGAATAGTGCGCTCGGACTGTCCGTCTGTCTAAGGATGAAACGTTGTGCTCAACTCAATTCCGTCTGTCTGGGGAATTCAATTTCGGGCATACGCCCAAGTCCCATATTTCATTACGGACCAACCGAGACCGTCAAAATACGGGTCCGGGTCCGTTTGCTAAAAATATTGACCGAAGTCAACTTAAATTGATTTTTAAGATGAAAATTCTCTTTTTATCAGTTTTTAACATAAAAGCCTTTCGGAAGAACACTCAGACTGCACACGCAAATTGAGGAAGTCTAAGATGAGGTTTTGAGACCTTGAAATGCAGAATTAGGTTCTAAAATATAAGATGACCTATCGGGTCATCACATTGAGTGAGGAAGGAATGATGAAATCCGTGTGCTCGTGTTCTTTCAACTCCTCCTTAGCCTCCTTAGGTCGAATATGTATCAAAAGTCCGGAAAATAACATTTTCCCATATATTTATACCAAGTAGGGTTGGGCCCAGACGAAACTACCTTCTCCTAGCCGAAAGAGAATATTGGCTCTGTAAAACTTACACAGGCGCGTGCATGGGGCGACGCGCCATTCGAGGCATTAGTAGGGATTTCTAGAGAGCATCACAATTCAATAGGCTGCCCAAATACAATGTTGCAGCACACCACGCGCCGCCCCACACGCCACAGTAGTGCAAATTTCTCAGAGTATGGATTTTTCTTAATTTGTGACGTCCAGACTTGGTACTCGACCCCCGAACACAATTCTGGCTTAATCCCTTGGGCTCAGACTCAGGCTTCAAAGCTCTAAATAGCTCGAATTCACTCCACAACATCTACATCACTCGGAATCACTCCTACTATACATAAAATATACAATAAGTGATAAACACTATCAATTAAAGCTCAAACACAAGTAAAGTGCAGTGAATTAGAGTGCAATAAGTGACTAAAACACGTAATTATAGCCTACCATCAATATCTTTCATTGTTGAGTTTATTCTTCTATTTCATCGTGATATTGTAATTCTTGTGTCGATTTACTGTAAGGCCCCATAAAATCTTACCGAAAACCTGGGATTTTGTGGTGCCGAAGTAGACTTATATGTTGAACAGCGCGTTGGGGAGTTGAAGAAAATATTTGGAAGTGCAGGGCATTTCTGCGGTCGCAGAACTGATCTGCGGACCGGAAATCTGCCGCAGAGTGAGGAAGCAATTTGGGCAAATGTTTGAGCCATTATGCGGTCCATTATATGGCCGCAGAACAAGTCTGCAGACCACATATCAGTCGCAGAGTGTGGCAGAAGTGCCCAGTTCTGGAGGGCCATTATGCGGCCCATTTTGCGGACTGCAGAAGCATTATGCGGTCGCATATGCGACTGCAGATCTGTGTCGGGGCTTCATTTTTCTAATTTTATAACTCGACCCCCATTTCATTTATCTAGCCTAAGGGTTCATTTTTGGGGGATCACTGGTCATTTTAGAGAGAGGAGAGAACTATTCTAGAGAGAGGAAAGTGAGGGTTAAGGATTTCACCACTCTACCTTGATCGAACATTGGGATTTCATCGAAAGGAACTTGCTAGGGCTTCAAAGAGGTAAGAATTTCTTTCCCCAATTCTTCAATTTCGAGTTTGGGGATGATTATGGGTGATAAGGGTAGATTTATCACATGCATGAGCTAATAGTGATTGTGGGGAAGTTGTTGAAGAATCTTGGGCGGTTTTGTTGTTGAATTAGTTGAGGGAAAGGTTGGGTCATAGTTGTGACAACCCTTGCCATATAAATTTCTCTAATCATGCTTGTAATTCTCCCCTCCTCTATAGATTGGCATCATTAGGAGTGTTGGGACATTATTGTGGCACTACGAAAAGCTCTTTCGAGGTATGAAGGCTAAACTCTCGTCCTAGTATCGGAATTCCCAAATCCTTGTAAAGTTCTATCATTTGTAGTCGAACTTGAAACGCCATTGATGTGGGGTATTCAAACTAGTAGAATTGATGCCCAATTGGCATAACGTGTTAGAACCCTCATCTATTAATGATTCTCTATTTTTGACTTAATCATGTTATACCCTTTTGGGAAGAAGATCTTGTATGAAATCAATGTGATTAAACACCTATTTGTCATATGATGAAACTTTATAAATTTACACTTGCTAAGGCCAAAGGTGCCAAACAACAAATTAGAAGGGAACTCTTTTACACATATTATTATCATTTTGGGAACTCGAGTTGTGGCATTGTGGTTACACCTCCACCCGCATGCGTTGGGGTGAGGTGGCGAGGCCGCGTTGTGTAGAGCTGTGGTATTGTGATTACACTTTCACCCGCATACGTTGGGGTGAGGCGGCGTGGCCGCTTTGTGTATAGATGTGGTATTATGAATATACCTCTAACCACATACATTGGGGTAAGGTGGCGGGGCTGCTTTGTGTAGAGTTTCTGGTATTGTGATTGCACCTCCACCCACATACATTGGGGTGAGGCAGCAAGGCCGCTCTGTGTAAAGGTAGTTATAGAGGAATTCTGACTTGAAATTTATAAGTGTTATTGGAAGTACTTAATAAATCTGTTTTGACTTTTATGGCTATCTAGGCCCTATGATCGTTACTATAATTCATCATATTCATTTTGTATTTCCAAGTTCTTGAAAAGATGTTTTGGTTTTCATACTAGTACTATTCGACATGTACTAACGTGGGGGTGATGCATCTTTAATGGATACGGGTGTTTCCACATCGGAAGGCATTGACCAGTGATAGCGGTACACTCTTCTCCCAGCTGACTTGGTGAGCCTCACTTCTTTCCGGGGTTGTGCATCTTTTGTTCTGTGTGTATTATGTTTTGAGGTATAGCCAAAGCCTTGTTGCCGGCACTATCATTGTACTCTTTTATATATATTAGATGCTCCATAGACATGATGTGGGTTGTATATTGGTATTGGGAAAGTCAAGATAGTAATGTTGTATGTGTGTTACATCTTCTACTTCAAACTATGAAAGTGTGTGTATTTTGAGACTTTATAAATGAAGTAACTAATGGTGATGGAATCATTATTGTTCATGAACCCTCTTGGTATTAATTAATGAAACGTGTTCTTCTCTTTATTCATGGGTGAGTTGGGTAGACGGCACTGTGCAGGCTTTCTCGACCAGGGTAACTCTGTTGAGCGTCAGTCGCGCTCCCCGAGGTTGGGGCGTGATATTTACTTTTCTTACTCTTGTGTTATTGTTTTTGTTTTGTAGTCAGTATTGTTGAGCCATGGGATATGTATTGTTGTGGTATTGGTATTGTTGTTATGGCAACGTTGAGGCATATGGGCACGTGTGGTGCGAGTTTCTATATTGTGTTGTTGTGTTTTTGGCATATGTGGGCCTGTTGAGAGGATTTTTTGGGGTGTTTGCACGAGATTCTACCGCGCTATTGTTATTATTGATATTTCACATGTGGCGATACAAGGCGGTCTATATATGTTGGTTTTATGCATGTGGCGAGACAAGGTAAGATAATTATTGATGCATGAGTGGTGAGATAAGGAGGGTATTTACTTTATTGTTGTGCACACGACGAGACGAAGGGGCTATGTTAGGGATGATATGTGATGGTTTGGAGGCATATTATTGATGACATTTTTTGGGTGGTGTGACATCCTTGTGTGTGTCATACATATTACATGACTTGTTATGTTGTTTCCATTATGCTACTCGGTGTCTCTGATATTACTTGTTGACTTGAGCTGTGATAGTACACCTGCACGTGCATACACTGTTACATGTTATTTATACCAGACCAAGAGTATGAAACTTGATGTTGATTGATCATGTACATGCATTCTTGTAGCAGTGGTTCAATCATGCATTCTGTTGGAGAGAGAGTCTGCAGATTTATCGAGGGGTTCAATTATGGTCTCAAACTTGGGATGATACGGGAGCTAGAGAATGATAATTCATTTCATCAGGTGGTGGAGATCCCTAGAAGGATTGAGCGTATCTACGATTTAGAGAGGGAGGATAGGGAAGCTAAGAAGCCTCATGGACCGGGAGGATCTATTGATCCCTATTTTGGGGACAGGGCGCGTTATGGTAGAGATTTTGTTGGTCAGCCAATTTAGTCTGCACTTCAGGCTTTACGTGGTGCTCCAGTTATCCATGGGTCCCAGAGTACCCATTCCGGATAGCTTCACATCCGCATCAGCAGAGAGGTTGCTTTAAGTGGGGATACCAGGAACATGGTGAGAGATTGTCCCAGACTTCGAGCGAGGGTGCCTCAGTGGGGTACTCAGGCTATGGGTTCCGCTCTAGTTGTTGCTACACCTACACAGCCAGTTAGAGCTGGGGGGACAGGAGGATAGAAGGCATCCTACAGGGGAGGCCCGACCCATTGTTATGCTTTCCCTGGTAGGGCTAAGGCCGCTGCACCAAATGATGTTGCTATAGGTATGGTTACAGTTTGTTATTGAGATGCATCAGTTTTATTTTGATCTGATCCTATTTATTGGTATGAGTCCTCCTATCTTGCTTCATATATGGTTATGTTTCATGGTTCTTGTGCTCTGTTTGGGTGTCTGCACTAGTTGGGACATTCTATTGTGATAGCCCCTGTCTATTGTTCTAGTTTGGTCGCTATTGAGGGTTATGATGCTAGGGTGGACTTTCTATTACTTAATACTGTAGGTTTTAATATGATTTGTGGATGATTTGACCAAGACTTGTGATTTGGGTGTTCTAGAGGTATGGGAAGTCTGTTATGTGTTGCGGTTTTGTTCTACGGGATTGAGTTAGTAGAAGATTATTAGTTGTCGGGATGTTTATCTTACAGGTGATTCTGAGTTGAGGATGGGATCCTTGTGTTCTTTGTGGATAGGTATGTTTGGACCGGGCTGTGTGTCGCAGTGAGGTTATGTTAGGGTAAGATTTGTTGTGGTTGTTGCGTGTGTCTTGATTCTTCCTTGTGGGGTGGATTCCTAGTATGGTACCGATGGGGAGTCGTACCCGTTGGACTTGTTTGATAGTTCTTTCACGTGTTTATCTTTTCATTTTCAGTTGTATTCAAGTTGTGTGTGGTTGGGTACGAATTGCGTCGTATGTATCTAGGTGGCGTTTGGTGTGGATTGTTGGTCGGGCAAGTGGTTATGAGATTTCACATATTTCTTACATCATTAGTAGTGTTGGTAAGGTTTGGAACAAGTTCCTAGTTGATATGAGGTTATTTACTGGTATCAGGTTGAATAATGGCCAGCTATTGTGGCCAGAGATGTTACTATGGGCTGATGGGTGATGTGTTACGTCGTGTGGTTATACCTTATGGATGTATGCAAGAGTTGTTACAGTTGGTTGAGGTTGATACAGTGTGTTTATGCGAGGGTCGAGTCTTTGGGGGAATGTTGGGATATTGAAATTTAGTTCTAAGGCTTATCGGTATTGGTGGAAGGAATAATCTTCAGTCGAGATGGTGTTTTCGAGCTTATGTGGATTGAGGTGGAGTGGGATCACCCGTGTATATGTTTATGATAAGTTTATACAATGATTTGATGACTTTGGAATGACTACTGGCTCATTCGAGGACAAACGTTTGTTTAAGAGGGGGAGAATGTAACGACCCAATCGGTTATTTTGAGCTTTAGCATTCCGTTTGGTTATTTGAGATCTTGAGTAGCTTTAAATGTTGTATTGCGTGTATGGTCGATTTCGGTCTTGAGCAATTCGAGATAGATTTGGAAGAATGATTCTCATGTTAGAAGCTTTTAGTTAGAAGAGTTGACTCAGTTTGACTTTTACATATTTGATCTCGGATCAGAGTTTTGACGGTTTCGTTAGGTTCGTATGGTGATTTAGGACTTAGGAGTATGTCCATATGTTGATCGGAAGTCCGTAGGTTGATTTGGTGCTTTTTTACGAAAGTTGAAGATTTGGAAGGTTGAGAGGTTTGGTCGAGAGTTGACTTTATTGATAGCAGGCTCGGATTGTGATTTAGGGAGTTGTTATAGGTCTGTTGTGTCATTTGGGACTTGCACTCATAATTTGAGGACATTCTGAGTTGTTTAGGCTTGTTCGGCGTAAGTTTTGAAAATGTTCATCAGTTCATTAGGCTTGAATTGAGGTGTGATTCGTAGTTTTGATGTTGTTTGATGTGATTTAAGGACTTGAGTAGGTTCGTGTTATGTTTTGGGGATCGGTTGGTGTGACTGGACGGGATCCAGGGGGCCTCGGGTGTGTTTCAGATGGGTTTCGGACAATTCCACCTTGTTTTTGGCATGCTGATGTTCTCATGTCTAGTTTCCTTCTTCGCGTTCGCGACATGGTGGTCACGTTCACGAAGGGTTAAAGGGGGATGGGCAGTCACCCTTCTTTGCGTTCACCATCGAGCTCCACGTTCTCCAAACAGCCACGATCGAGTTGGTTTTCATTGAGGATCGAATCTTTATTATCCAAAATCGTTTCCTATGTCTTTTATTCTTGACATTAAGTTATTTTGGCTAGAATTGGGCCGTCCGGAGGTTGTTTCACATGGGAAGGGCTTCTTAGAGTATTTATTTAGCTTCTTTGAGGTAAGCGTCTTGCCTAACTTTGTGTGGGGGAACTATCCTGTAGGATTTGGTTAAATTGCACTATTTGAATTATGTGGAAGACATGTACACTGGGTGACGAGCATATACACAACCTTATATGTGGAAATTGATCGGTTTAAACTCTTAGGTTTGTCATTTAATTAAATTTGTTATTACATGTTATATCTTTCATTGTCGAGTTTACTCTTATATGCTTTAATTAAAGTTGTTATTATATGTTACCTATTTCATTGTTGAGTTATTTTTATTTGAATTTGTTATTACATGTTATCTCTTTCATTGTTGAGTTATTCTTATTTGAATCCGTTATTACATGTTATCTCTTTCATTGTTGAGTTTATTCTTCCGTTTCATCGTGTTGTTGTAAGTCTTGAGTCGATTTACTTTTCGTACTCTCGTGTTATTGTTGTTATTTTGTACTCAGTGTTGTTGAGCTGTGGGCTATGTATTGTTGTGGTATTGGTATTGTTGTTATGGCAACGTTGAGGCATATGGACACATGTGGTGCGAGTTGCTATGTTGTGTTGTTGTGTTTTTGGCACATATGGGCTTGTGGAGAGAATTTGTCAGGGTTTTTGCATGATATTCTGATGTGCTATTGTTATTATTGATATGGCACATGCGGAGAGATAAGGAGGGCTATACATGTTGGGTTTGCGCAGTTGGCGAGACAAGGTGGGATAATTATTAATGCGCGTGTGGCGAGACAAGGCGAGCATTTACTTTATTGTTGCGCACGCGGCGTGACAAAGGGCGTTATGTCAGGGATGATATGTGACGTCTTGAGGGCATATTATTGATGACATTCTTTGGGTGGTGTGACTTCCTTGTGTGTGTCATGCATATTACATGACTTGTTGTGTTGTTTCCATTGTGTTACTCGGTGTCTCTTATATTACTTGTTGACTTGAGCTGTGATAGTGCACTTGCACATGCATACACCTTAACATATTATTTATACTAGTCCAAGAGTATGGAACCTGATGTTCATTGACCATATACATGCATTCTTGTATATCTGCCTTCTCTGCGATATGGTTAGACTGGTATCCTGTGACCACGCTGGGCAGATTGTGATGTTGAGCATGTGATCATGCCGGGTGGATTATGATATTGAGCCTGCAACCATGCCACGTAGATTGTGATATTGAGCATGTGACTATGTCAGGCGGGTTGTGATATTGGCACGTGAGTTGTCCGTGCAACACGTGAGCTGCCCGTGTGGTTGTGATTGATAATGTAGGCATGAGGTGCCATGTCTATTTGATTCGTGACTCGTGATTATGAGGTGTGGTACCTCGAGGTGATATCTCGTTGTAAACTTTGAGTTGGAACAGCTTGATTATTTGGTTGTCATTTGTTTTCCTTATTTGGGTTCACTAGTACTTTAACTGTGTTCTAATTACTTGTTGCGTTATCATATGTTTACTCCTTGTTACCATTAGTTTCTTTTACTTTCCATTTAGCTTTATATTGATATTTGTTCCTCTATAAGATTTATATTAACACTTTACACGGGTTATTATGTCTAGTAGGTATCTTGACTTGTACCTCGTCACTACTCCACCGAGGTTAGTCTTGATACTTATTGGGTACCGATTGTAGTGTACTCATACTACGCTTCTGCATATTTTTGTACAAATCCAAGTACTCCGGAGCGTGCCGGACGATAGTTAGATGCTATTGATTCGCTGCAAAGACTTCAAGGTATACATGCCATTGCGTTCGCAGGCCTCAGAGTCACCTTTTATTGTCGTTCATTACTACTATTTATTTTTATTCCAAAACAGTATTGTATTTAGAGATTTCTAGTGAACTTAGTAGAGCTTATAACTCTGTACCATCGGTTTTGGGATTGTATAATTATTGTCCAGTGTTGGCTTCTATCATGTCATTAATCAGTTTTAGTTAATAGCTTAATCGTTTATTTCTGTTAAATTTTCCACAGGTGTTAGGCTTACCTAGTCTTAGAGACTAGGTATCATCACGATCCTTAAGGTGGGATTTTGGGTCGTGACATCTAAGCTGACAAATGACATTCTTCTCCCAAACATACCTTATCCAAATCTGATTGCTATAATTCCAAGTCAATAATCTCATCTCCCCCAATACAAGCTTCTCGACATGTATGCCACATCCAATGCCACCTAGAGCCACATGTGATGCAATTCGCACCCCACAAGTAACAACTCGAATATAACCAAATATGGAAGGAGAACCAAGTGAGAAGACTATCCAACAAATCTAAAAGGTACAACCCCAACGCCACCATTCTACGAATCCATATTACAAGGGCGAAGCAAAACACACGAAATAACCACAAAGAGTCACGTCCTAACATGACCCCGCCGCGGCACGTAGCTTGATCCACATGGAATACCCATCAAGCCATATTACTTACAATCAACTACTACATGTGAATCAATAGCAAACAAGCGAAGTGCATGACCATAACCATGGAGAAACGGATAGTACAATATACCATAGACAGGAAAACCGTGACCACATCGCAATAAGCAATTCAACACCCTAACAGCCATCTCGCTCAAATCTCGCCACAAGGCTTAGCAGAACCACATCGTACGAGTGAATAGTTGAGTAGTCTCACAACCCATTGTAGCATAATAGGAAACACATGGAACATATCAAGACATGAATAAAGTCAACTCTAGTCGCTGACATACCTCCATCAATATATGTGTTGAGTAAACATCCCAATCCGATGCAGAATACACACTCCCGCTATGCCTACTAACAGACCCCCCAATTCTATTTCGATTATCCCATAATTGGTAAATAACCTTCCAAAAGTCCAGAGTAACATATCCATAACATAAACAACCAGTTTTCCAACCCTTAACATACCTTCACAGCTCGCAACCAAGGAATAGTCTGCGTCTGAAAACATTCAGTCCCTAAACCTCAAGAATACAGGAATTTCCATATCTTATCTCCAACTTTGCCGCTCAAATGAATGATACGTCACACATACACATTCACCTCGTGATAAATACTCTCATAAGACTACTGCGCCATGTAGCAAAACCTGAACATCCGCAGTTAACAACCATGCGATCTCTGTAGTGCTAGTCAAGTATCCGCAGATCCTCACACAATGCATCTACTGCCATATACACTATATTCAGGCAATACAATATAGTGCTAACATCCTCCTAAGCATCCTAAATCTCTCATTTTGTCTAAAACTCGTGACCTTCTTTCAAAACTGAAACACAGCCTTGCCCATGCAATCTCGATGCCACACGGCGCACCGTAACTATCAATGCTAACTTATAAAGATACAAAATTCTCATAATCAACTGTGAATAACAAGTAGGATAAACACCCCATCAACCAGAGACCTTCTACTTAACCTAATCTAGGAGATCATCACAACATGCAGCAAACCTTCTATACTCGTAGAAGATACCAACCTCGAACTATGGCCATAACAGTCACGAGCTCTTCGAAACTCATTAGCACATAACTAAGCCATCAGAATTGGGTCTATCTACTCACCCTCATACTCCATATCTCATCACAATGACAATATCCACCCTTATCACTTTGCACCTCGACACAATAGCTATATCTACCCGTATCGCTCCGCACTCGGCACAATAGCAATATCCACCCTTATCGCTCTGTACCCGATAAAATAGCGATATCCACCCTTATCGCTCTGACCGACACAATAACAATATCTGTCACAATTCTACGGCAAAATCCTTGTGCCAACACCCAACCAATCCGTCCAACATATCCACATGTGCCATAATCATAACAATTTAATAAGCCAAATCACCATCAAAGACATATGCTCATAATTTATCAACAAAGTACACAAGGATATGGAAATAAATAAATGCAGATGAGGGTTCAACATATAAAGATGAATACGGCTAAATCAATTTAGCAATGATTCAACAAATGCCCAACTTGGCCAATTTAGGAAATGATAATCCTAAAACATGATCTCTAGCATGAAAATGATGAACCTATGTAGTCAAATAAAGGATCGCACATATATCACAGAGAGCACACGTTCAATTCAAGGCACAACACAAGAGTGACAAGTACAGGTATGTGTTCATAATATACATGTGACTACGTCTGAGGCAAGTTTAGCATCAAATCTCAAAAATTAGTTCATCATGTTCAAGCTAAGGAACCAATATCCTTAACATTAGCTCTTTCATGGTTTAATGTGCTCAAATAGTCAATTAATTAAATAATACATAGAATCAAGTAGAACAGACAATCAAACAAGGCATAGGGAAGACACTTATCTCATCCGGGCTAATCCAAAGCTCCAAAATCGCATTTCTTTGAGAAATCAACTCTAACCGGCTCAAATCTAGCAAAACATCAACCAAGAAAGTCCACAAATCCCATAAAAACGTTCTCGATCCATAAAGCTTCAATCTTTGAAGAATTCCCAAAAAGTCAACTCGGGACCGCGCACCCGAAATCCAAAACCAATACCAAATTTCAATGACCCATAACCTACCAGGTCCAAATATATAATTAGTTTCCAAATCCAACTTTAATTTTATGTTCAAAACCTCAAAATTCGTTCTCTTAAGTTCAAGTCAATAACCCATAATTTCTTCTCTTTAAATCCTTGATATAGGTGTAATGATACATGGAAAAATGAAATATATAATCAAAACAAAGAAAATATTACTTACCCTCGTGATTTGGGTATTTACCTCCTCCTAAATCGCGTTACTCGGGCTCCAAGAACTCAAAAAGTGAAGAAAATAAACTTAAAATTCCGAAATTGGATATTTTAAAGCCCTATCAGTGGTATTTTAAAGCCCTATCACCGTCTGACATGCATTAAATGCCTTGAAAGACTAAATCGACGGGACAACTATCACGTGCGTCGTAGTCGAGCCCAATGTAAACGTCAGCTTATAATCTGATCGAGCCATTGAAAAATCATATCGTTTAGACCACACCCTTCCCGAGAATCGAGGGGACTATCTGTATACGATCGAAATAGATTTCGGCCTTCGTACGATTGATCGAGGTCAATACGTAATAGATCGGAGTAAGACTTCTAGATGGGTTCCGAAGATGGTACAAACAAGCTTCGAGCCCGAGGGACCGATTAATGTCGAGCTCGATATCATTATCAAGCTCAAATCCAAATCGAACTATGATGCAAAGTAATGTTATCGAGCTTATAATTCAGAGACCGACCAACACTGACCCCGAATCAATGCAAAGATCCGAGTCAGAATCGAGCTCAAGTCAAGACCGAGAGCTCGTCTCAAGACCGAAAACTCGAGTCAATATCGAGCTCATAGACAAGAGCCATTGCAATTCCACTAGAGGAGAGAATCCTGGTAGAAATTATGGAAAAACTGATTTATCATGGGTCTCCCACTATGTATTTTTAGTTATATCTAAAGTAAGATCCCTCTACTATAAATGAGATGGTTATTATTTCTGTAAGAACCAAGTTTTTGCTTACATTGTAATTCAAGTACCATATTCTCATATAGTGAAGAGTTATTCTTTTAAGCTTCATAAATTGATTCAACCTGTTCAGTCCTAAAAATCATCTTCTTTACTACCTTGTTTACTTTGTACTCTTTGCAATCCATATTTGATATTTTTATTTATCCTTACGGTTTGTATTAAGCTATACCATAAATCCTTAGAACTATGTACAAATTTAACTCTATTCGTTTTTCGGGTAAACACACATTGTGCAGTTTGTTCCAAGAAATTCAAACGTTATATTCAATTAATCATTTGGGAGGTAACTAAAAAGACATTAATCAGGTATTGACAATTTGTAAGTTGTTTAACATAACATATAATGTTTTAATCTAAGAAAGTAACATGCTATAATAGGTTACCATTAACTATAAACTACAGTTATTAGTTGCTAATCTATGTGTAATTTTATTGATGTTTTTGAGACTTTTTAAATTTATTGATATTTTTAAGACCTCGCCAGCTTTACTTATTAGAGTAATATAAACGGGCCAAGAATCTTAACTTTTTATTGTACACATGGCTGGCAACTGGTAATGTATTGAACCATACCACCAAATACTAATATGTAGCGCAGAGGTAAAATGCAAAAACCAACAATTCATAGAGTGGTAAAACAGATAACACCCTAGTCAAAGTAACGTCGTTAAATGTTAATCAAATCCAACGGTGAGTAAGCCACCAGACTTTCACAGTAGCCAAGGTAATAATTCCTCATTTTAAGCCTCTCCGAGCTTACAAAATTTTACTCCAATTTCCAAAAGCCCAAAAATCCTTTGGCGCCAATTCGCCTCTCTTTCCTACTTTCGCCGACAATCGGAAATGCAGCGGCAGAAATCTATACTCTCCTTCCTCAAGAGACCTTCATCGGAGGACCAAAGCTCCGGCAACAACAAACTCAAATTTCCAAATCAAAATACAGTCCCTGTTACCAAAAATATTCCGATTTTGGGAACTGAAACTCCTCCTGAGAAGTTGCCACGTCAGGTTCTCCCCTTCAACTGTGGCCATGATGGAAATAAGTCTTCTGCTTTCTCTTCTATTAGGCACAAGTTTATCAGAGAAAAACCACGCATTGATCGGTATCTCTTAATTTCGAGATTTTCTTATTTTTATTTATTTATGGAATTTCATTGCTTACAATTTTAGTTATCTTCTCTCTGCTTTTTCACTACCTAATTTTAGTTACTGCATGGTCTTATTCATACTTGCTATATTGTAAATTGCACTTTATTAGTATAAGCCTTGTCAAAATTACGTTATTACTACTACTACTACTAACTTACTGCTATTCGGAGCTTACATTTGATACTACTATAGTCCATTACCAATCGAGTTTATGTTAAAGGTGGTGTAGCTATGTTCAGTTGTTGCTCACTGCTCTCTTGCAATTTTGACCTGCTATGTTACAGCTGAAGGTGTTAGTACTAGTACAAAGTCTTATTTATTCCCTCTCTCTACTTTAGTAGAGCTACCCCGTGTCACTCATGGCTTTCTTTCCTACTATTTTGTAAATTGGCTTTTTATTTTTAATTGATATAAGCCTTGTCAAAATTATGTGAATTTGCTGCCGTGGTGTATTCCTATTTGTTACTCCTTTGCCATTGAAATAGAGGGTTTACATTTTAAACTATTATGTCCCATTAGCAACCATGTTTATGTTAAAGGTGGTGTGGTTAAGTTTTACTGTTCTATCTTTTTTAGGTGTCACAATAAGCATGGTGTTAGAGTTTGGTTCTGTTTCTTTTCTTCTGTGGGTGATCGAATGCTCACTGCTTCCTTGCTTATTTTGACAGTTGAAATGTTAACCACCTTTTGATTATATTGTATGCACATAATATTCATGCTGTCTTGCGACATGATGTGTGATATTAACTACTTTTTGATATTGTGTACAGGGATCTAGTGAAGAATGATTCTTTTGGGATCCCCTCTCCTTGTACAAAAAATGAAGGATCAGAAAGACTGGGGAATCCTTCTATTTCCTTGCAGTCAGGCTCTAATAGAAGTTCTGTTAGTGCTAATAGAAATAGGAACCAAGAGGGTAAAGGATCAGTATCTCTTATACAAGGTGATGATCATGGTTTTGGGCCGGAAACACCAAGTATGCAGCCTTTTGTACCTGGGTTAAAAAGAGTTCAAGATGACATGCGTAACTCAGCGGATAGGAGTGATTGCTCTTCATTGAATGCAAGCAAGAGGATTAAGAGTCTTGAGGGTTCGAATTTTGGAGGGAAGAACCTTGAAGCAGAGTTTGAAATGACTAGCAAGTTTGAGTGGCTTCATCCATCTCAAATCAAGGATGCGAATGGTAGAATGCCAGGGGACCCACTCTATGACAAGCGAACACTGTTTATTCCTCCTGATGCATTGAGAAAAATGTCTGCTTCTCAGAAGCAGTATTGGGATGTCAAATGCAAATACATGGACATTCTGCTTTTCTTTAAAGTGGTTAGTTCTACTTTACCATCTTGTATATTCTTCCTTCCAGCCGCTTTGTGTCATCAATTTACTGGAAAAAGTGACTTTGCACCGTAATCGTATGCCAGTTCATTCTTTTTCTTTCTAGTGCAACAAGTTTTTGAGCCATGAACTTTTGCTTTTAGATAGTGTAACGTGCTGATTGTACTTTATCATTTTTAATAAATTGGGCTATTAGACAACTGGAAAGAGTAACGATCCAGATGGATAGGCTTGTGACTATTGAGTAACTGGATTACCTAAAGGCTTCTACATGGAACTTGGAAAATAACCATGTTTTACCTAATAACGTAGATTCTTCTGTATCATTATGATAGGATTTGGTAACACTTGTTACATTCCTTGGACTATATCCTTGGAAAAAAATTCGAAGTTTTAAATCCATTAGGGAAATTCTATTTCTCGTTCTTTTGATATCTTTTGTTATATATGAGACAGTTATGCACTGCACAGTGATATTTACTGAATAATATACATTCTTTGCTTCTCTAATATTTATGTCATGCATTAGTTTGTTCCAAGATAATTGTTTGGATAAGTTTTGTTTTAGGTTTAATATTTGCATTAGTATTGTTTCACCTATTTATTTATTTATTTATTTATTTATTTCGGTATCAATTTATTACACAGTGGTATTGCGAATGAGGAAAATGTTTGTAAAATTTTCACAAAACACTTTCCTGTTTTTGACAAAAACTTTTTCCTGGTTATGTTTTTTTTGCCTTCATTAGTGGTCTGAAGAGTATCCTCTTATTATATTGTGTCGCTGGCAAGGAGTACCCAATAATCCATGTCTTAGGTATCATGAATTTGGTAGTGACCACATGATAATAATCTTTTAAGTTTGTTCTTCATGTAGAATCCATGGAAAGTAAACTTTTTTTTAACTATTAGAACACAGAAGCCATGGTTTTTTTTTTTATTTTCAAAAGTTTTGATCCAAACTCTAATCATTGACTCACTGTATTCTTTGTAGAAGATCCATCTCAATTTACTCTAAGGTTAATTTTCTAACAAGATATTGCCAGATGGTATAGCTTCTAGGATTTTTCTAGGAAATGCAGTTTGTTTTCTTGTTCTTTCTCTTGCTGTAATTTTATCCGTTAAGCATTGCTTTGTTTTCTTGGCTTTCAAGTTTCTCGATCTACAATTTTAGATCTTCTCTTTTTCTGTAGGTTATATATATGTATCATACATTTCTCTAGGTCTCTGTTTACCTAGTAAAAAGAATGACAGTATGAAATCTTATCGTGGAAAGATTTCCTAATTTACTAAAACTGTTGCCTCTTGCTGTTAGTTATCTGATGCATGTTTCTTTTTCCTCTGCGTTATTTGCTGCAGAAAAGTTACTTTACTAATTTGAAAGTCTTTGTTTTCACATATTAAGAGTATTATCCATACTACTGAGATATCCTGATTTAAACTTTGAATACCATAAAATACCAGTTTTTTGGATAATACACTGCTTAAATAGAAGTTACAAGGTTTTCAGGGTCGTGCTATTAACTATTAAGATTGGACAGATAATTTGCATGCGATGTTGGTTTCTTAATTTTAAAGACATTAATTGTTGAAATTTTATTATTAGATGGTTAGCAATGACCTTACTATTGATAGGACCTATTGGGAAAAAAGAGGCCTCACTATTGATAGCGTAAGTAAATATTTGTTAGATGTTGTGGATTTTCCAGCCAATCATACGAGAGGATTATTTGTGAAAACCTTTGGGATACGTCTATTTGTTTGTCGTTGCTGGCTTAGGCAATGCATGTTTGAATCGTTCTATACATTTTGCAATTCCTTTTGGAGAAGAATAAGGAATGAAACGAGTATTTGGAATGTAATCTGGATCTACTGCTAATAGTTAAAGGACAATTTAGGCGAAGATACTTGCACCATAAGTGCTAGGATACCCTATATATGGTTAGGCGCGAGGAAAAGAAAATATTTTCTTTCATTGAAGTTATGGTTTGTCTTTGTTTGATTTTCAATTCTGCAGTAAATGTATTCTTTTATTTTCTTTCATTTCGAAAAAATCATGCACAAGGCTTCTTATCTGATATAGTTTTCTCTAAAATATTAATGCTTTAAAAGGGAAAATTTTATGAGCTGTATGAGCTAGATGCTGAAATTGGTCACAAGGAGCTCGATTGGAAAATGACACTAAGTGGCGTGGGAAAATGTAGACAGGTATGCTATACGTAAGTCACTTGGGATATCTGAAAAGGTAGTTTTGGTAATTTTCGGTCTAGTTTAATCTTCTGAATCTGATCCATAGAGTTATTTTCTTGCTTTTCTGTCAGGTTGGCATATCTGAAAGTGGGATAGATGAAGCTGTTCAGAAGCTCCTAGCACGAGGGTAAGAGTTAGAAGTCTCATTATTTCTTCCCATATGTCCAAGCCGTTGGTGGATAGAGTTACCTGGTACCCGTATTGGTGGGAGGTAACATGTATCTTGTGGATATATTTGAGGTGGGCACAAGCTGGCCGAAACACCACGGTTATAAAAAAAAAAGATTTAGTAAGTTTCATTTTCCAGATCTGTATCTTTTTTCAGGGAAACAGGCTAACAGCTTTTGCTGCTGCCAATTTCCAATTTCCTACTTTCTAATGACTGTACGAGTTTATCAGTAATTGGAATTTCTGATTTGCTTCATCTTGATCATTTTTTTAACAGTTCATTACTATGTCACCTTTTCTCTGCATGGCTTATGACTTATGTTAGTAGCAATTTGCAACTGACCACCTTGTTGATAATACTTGTTTAGTATCTTATTAGGTATCTTTTCATTTATCTTGAGTTTATCTAACTACTTTGAAGGTACAAAGTAGGACGGATGGAACAGTTGGAAACATCTGAGCAAGCAAAATCTAGAGGCTCTACTTCTGTAAGTGCAGCATGAATTTTGTGAAAGCATGAAGTCATTGACTTAACCTAGTTCTTTAAAAACAGTTGTAATGCTTGCTTTCAAGTCGTTGAGTTAACTTAGTTCTTTAAAAACAGTTGTAATGCTTAGGGCTGTGTGAGGTTAGTGATGGTCCTTTAACTGTTCTAAATGTGATAATAAACACATAAGATACATAGAAGCAATTAATGCTTTGAAAAATTCTGGATACATATATATAGTTTGGTTGAGCATTCATAAATTACCTAGTTCTGTAAATACATTTGCAGCGCTTAGGGCTATGTGAGGTTAGTGATTGTCATTTAACTGTTCTAAATGTGATAATAAAGCAACAGAAGATACATAGAAGCAATTAATGCTTCGAAAAATTCTGGATGTATACATTTTTATGAATCTTTTTGTTGGGCACTCATAATTTTTTTCTGCGTCTCTCAAATGAGTGCTATCAACTCTTTGTTCATCATGGTATTGTGTGATTTGATGATGAGAATATTGGTTTCAGGTTATTCGCAGAAAACTAGTTCATGTATTCACTCCTTCTACCACAAGTGAGGGCAATATTGGGCCTGATGCAGTTCATCTTCTTGCAGTTAAGGAGGTTTGCAACTTTTTATATAAATTGAGGCCATTGGCATGATACAGTTCTGTTAATTCTACATGCCAGTAGAGTTATCTATTATATGTGCAGAATAATGCTTCATGCAATCTTATGCTGCTTCTGTTCTCTCCCCAAATTTTTAAGAAAAAGCTTTAAAATCTTTTAATTTCCATATGGTCATCCTTGTGCTACAAAATGAGACTTCAAACTGAGGCAGAGGATTTATTGGCTTCTCACTGTTACATATAGACTTGCAATGAGCTAGAGAATGGTTCAACCACTTTTGGCTTTGCTTTTGTCGATTGTGCTGCTCTGAAAGTTTGGGTTGGTTCCATAAGCGATGATGCATCTTGTGCAGCTTTGGGGGCTTTGCTGATGCAGGTACGACACTTTAAGATCTAATATCTTTCTTTGAGTAACTTAATAGAAGATCTAGTATCTTTCTTTGTGTAACTTAACAAATGTGCGATTCGTTTGCTTGATTATTTTATGTTGCTCTCTGTTGCATCTGTAGGTGTCACCGAAGGAAGTTATATACGATGCTAGGGGTAAAGATTTTTTTAAATTAGACTTTGGGAGGATTTTTGTTCTTTGGAAATAACTATGTTGAGTCTGACTTTCTCGTCTCGCACTTCTATTTTTAATAGGTTTGTCAAAGGATGCTCAAAAAGCTCTGAAAAAATACTCATTAACAGGTGATATTTGTGTGTTTCTTAAATAGTTGCTTACTGTATCATGAAATGGCTGTGATTGTGATAATTCTCTCCTGATTATCCAAGGCATTATGTCCTGCCTATCATGTCACGAAGCTGTTTCTTTGTTGGGGCAGTTCAGCGTGAAAGCCTGGATCTTCATATCGTTCCATTTAACTTTTGCCCTGAAAGCCATGTATGGTGGTCTTTATTTGGCCATTATTTATAGTAAGTTGCGACAAATTCCCTAAAGAAGATGAGCTTTGAAAAGATTATAATTTTTAAGTGGTCAATAGGGGGGACCCACAGTATTGTTTATTCTGCAGTTGGAATGAGATTAGTTAGCAGTGAGCAATTTTAATGCTATAACTAAGGTCTTGTATTGCCTATGAGATATGACCTGGTGGAGAGAAATTGAGAAAGGATAGCTTTCTTAGTTTGTTTGAGAGACTGTCCGCTTTTGTCAAGTTTTGCCGAGTGATATCATTGTGGGACATGTTATCCTCTTCTCTAGAATTTATAGAGAGGAATAACGTTAGACCTGCGCCCTTTCCTCACACACTGTTTCTTCTGACAGTGACTGTGATATATAGAAGATTAAAGGTACTTTTCTATTATCATCAGATTGTGTTTCATGTAAAGAAGATTCACGAGCCCAAAGGAATTATAACAGATTGTTGTTTCAATCATTTCCACCCAAAATCGTCGAAGATTTAAAGCCAATTGTCACCTTTTTTCTAGAAAATCCATAGACAAGAAATCACACTCTCGTCTTCGTGTACATTTCATTCTCTTGAGCTTATCTGCTCCTAAGTTGAACTAATCTATTCATTCTTCTTTGCATTTTCTTGTTTCTCTTCTTTCTTTAACTTGCACATTTTAGGGGAATTAGCTAGCTGAGAGTAGCTCATCATCGAATTTCTCTATCAATAGTTTCAGTTGCTTTAAACTTTTACCCCTTTTGCTTTTCTTGAGATAAATAACAATATTACAAGCCCTGGTAGTGTTCAACTAGAAGAAAAGTTGCTAAGAAGGCCCAAATTGGTCCTTATCAAAAAAACAAAACAAGGCCCAATTTGGTACTGTTATGATAAGGTTTCTATAGTGCATGCAGTATTATTCCAAGCCTCCGCTGTCATAGTTAATACTTAAAAGTTAAAACTACACCACTGTCATGATCACAAATCCATGTCTTCAGTAAGTCGTCTATCTTAGGATGTACATGCTTCTTGGACAACATCATTGGCACAAGCAAGTTGCAGCTAGCCTATCTTATGGTTTTCAATGTGCACTAATCTTGAATGTTCATCCATTTCCATCTGATTAAAGCATGTTTTATAATGGGCCCATGTTTGTTTTTGTTTCATATTAAATATATAAATGTCACAAAGGACATGCATAAAGGGGCAGTCACTAGTAGGAGATACAAAGGAGTTTTTCCATAACTGTGGGTTTACACCCGGGATCAGCATTGAGCCTCTACTTGTTTAACCTAGTTGTTGATTAGCTAACCAACACAATACAAGATGAGATCCCATGGTATACTATTCGCTAATGATATTGTGCTAAATGACGAAACCATCAAGGGTGTCAACCGAAAGCTTGAACTATAGAGAAGTAAACTAGTGAGTAAGGGTTTTAGGATAAGTAGAAGTAATACTGAATATATGCGCTGCAAGTTTAGTCAGCACAAGAAGAGTGAAGTTGTAGTGAGATTAGACGGGATTGTGATTCATAAACGTAAACTATTCAGATACTACATTTGTTCTTCCAGCCTCCGGGAGAATTGAATGATATATGAAGATGTTACACATAGAACCAAAATTGGATGGTTGAAATAGAAATAGATGGAGCTGTCACTTTCTTAGATCTCTTGATGAGTATCCTTTGTCCATTTAGGTTCTGCAGCACCACTCCTGTCCCCATTCCAGCCAGGTGCTGATTTTGTTGATCCTGCAGAAGTGAAAAATTTCCTTGACTTGAAAGGTTACTTTAAAGGATCTTGTAATAAGTGGGATCACACCTTTGATGGAGTAAGGAGCCATGATGTTGCGTTATGTGCTCTTGGGAGTCTTGTCAATCATTTAGAGCGATTGATGGTAAGTCTCAGAACAATGACCTATCTTCTGTGTGTAATATTTAATGGTATTATTTTGGTGATTGTTTCATTCTGTCATTAACAGTTAGATGAGGTCTTACGTAATGGCGATATTCTATCATATGAAGTCTATAGGGGTTGCCTCAAAATGGATGGACAAACACTTGTCAATCTTGAGATCTTCAACAATAATGCCGATGGGAGTCCATCAGGCAAGTACAATATTTTGTCAAATCAAGCTTTGTACTCATTCTAAGGGGCAATTGTGGCAATTATATTTTCTTCTATTCTAACTGTGAGTGATTATTTATTGTTTTCAGGTACTTTATACAAGTATCTTGACAATTGTGTTACTTCACCTGGGAAGCGACTTTTGAGAAACTGGGTTTGTCATCCCCTCAAAGATGTGGAGAAAATCAACCATAGGCTTGATGTGATTGACAGATTTGTTGAAAATTCAGAGGCTACATTATCCGCTGCTCAATATCTTCGCAAGCTTCCAGATTTGGATAGGTTGGTTGGACGGGTTAAGGCTAGCATTCAATCTTCTGAAGCACTCCTACTGCCCTTGATTGGTGCCAAAATATTGAAGCAGCGAGTAAGTCCTGTTTGACATCTCAATTTGGTTTGCTTAGTCTTGGTGCAGTTATGTGCCAAAAGATGCTCTCACTATCTGAATTACTAGTTTGTGTGGTTACAACACCATAGTTCAATCTGCTTCCAGTAAGAAAGACTAGCCGATATAGTAGCTGAGCATCTATTTCCATTTTCAGACCTTTTTTACTTACCAGCGAATAATAGACTATCTCGTTGTTGCACATTGGATGACATTGTGTGTCATTTTCACACCTTTCTTACTTCCTAGACAAATGAGCAATAGGCAGAATAGTTATTGATTGTTCTATTCAAATGGTAGTTTCCGGTTAAATTTTATTTCAAGGGGTTGTTTGTTACTCTGATGGTTGTTTATTACTCTGATGGTTGTTTGTCCAAGAACCACTATTCTAAATCATCAATCAACAACGCGTTAATTCCAGACTAGCTTAGTCAGCTGTATGGATTCTCTATATTCATTCGCTCTTTTCTGATCCCATTTCATGGCAAAAATAAATAAATCATTTCTTAAGATAAAATAGCGGTTCTCTAAATCTCCCAATTATTCTTGCATTGACGCACAAGTCTTTGACTAGACCGAAAAGAATCTTGGCAAACACATGACCTAACTTAACAGCAATGATTATCCTTTGTTTATATCATGTTGAGTTCTTAGCTAAGTCTGCAGTCATTCTGAGAGACCGTAGGTCCTTTGTGATAATTTTCGTTCATGTGTATTTAGGTCCTTTGTGATAATTTTCGTTCATGTGACAAGAGTGGGTTGCTCTAGTGGTTATCACCCTTCACTTCCAACCAAGAGGTTGTGAGTTCGAGTCACCCCAAGAGCAAAGTGGGGAGTTCTTGGAGGGAGGGAGCCGAGGGTCTATCGGAAACAGCCTCTTTACCCCAGGGTAGGGCTAAGGTCTGCGTACACACTACCCTCCCCAGACCCCACTAGTGGGATTATACTGAGTTGTTGTTGTTGTGTATTTAGGTCTGCCTCGTCTACATTTACATCTTCAGTCCTGATAGTGTTGCACCTATAGACTGTCATATTTGGAGGTAATCATGACACAATCAAACCTCTCATTTTATCCTCTTCATGCGCTACTTACACACTCTATCAGATATATTCATTTTTTTATCTTGTCCAATATTGTGTTGACCATGCATTAACTTTAACATTCACATTTGTGTGACACTTTGTAGATGTATTGGTTACTGGTTATTGCTTTTGCTTTTCATCTATTTTCTGGTTTTTATGATTGTTTTACCCGAAAAACAGATAGAGTTAAATTTATACGTAGTTCTAAGGATATGTGGTATAGCTTAATACAAACCGTAATGATAAATAGTAATATCAAATATGGATTGCAAAGAGTACAAAGTAAACACGATTGCAAAGAAGATAATTTTTAGGACTGAACAGGTTGAACCAATTTATGAAGCTTAGAAGAGCAACTCTTCTCTATATGAGAATATGGTGCTTGAATTACAATGTAAACAAAAAACTCCCCCTTACAGAAATAATAACCGTCCCCTTTATAGTAGAGGGACCTTACTTTAGATATAATTAAAAATACATAGTGGGAGACCCATGATAAATCAGCTTTTACATAATTCCTGCTAGGATTCTCTCCTCTAGTGGGATTGCAACGGCTCTTGTCTGTAAGCTCGATATTGACTCGAGTTTTCGGTCTCGACTCGAGCTCTCGATCTTGACTTGAGCTCGATTCTGACTTGGATCCTTGCATTGGTTCGGGGTCAGAGTTGGTCGGTCTCTGAATCATAAGCTCGATAACTTTACTTTGCATCATAGTTCGATTTGGATTCGAGCTTGATAATGATATCGAGCTCGACATTGATCGGTCCCTCGGGCTCGAAGGTTGTTTGTACCATTTTCGGAACCCATTTTGAAGTCTTACTCCGATCTATTACGTTTTGACCTCGATCGATCGTACAAAGGCCGAAATCTATTTCGACCATATACAGATAGTCCCCTCGTTTCTCAGAAAGAATGTGGTGAGAAACGATATGATTTTTCAACGGCTCGATCGGATTATAAGCTGACGTTTACATTGGGTTCGACCATGACGTACGTGATAGCTGTCCCGTTGATTTAGTCTTTCAAGGCATTTAATGCTTGTCAGACGGTGGTCGGCCACCGTTGATACTGAACCGTCATTGCTTTAATCTATAAATAGCACCACTTTTACATCTTCAATTTTCCAAATTCCCTAAGTTCTTTTTCGTTCTCTCTGAGTTTATTCGCAAATCTGTGATTCTTCTTCTAAACTACCAAATCTTTGTTACCTTTTTTAAATCCAAAATGGTGAAGACATCAAAAATCGTCCCCCAAAAGACAAAGCTTCTTCTTCCCAATTCGCCGCCGACAAAATACAGGTGGATCCACGGCCTCAGGAGTGCGTTCCGGCGGCGTGTATTCTTACCTCCGATTTCAAACTCGATAAAGGTTCGCCGGTCCCTGGCTAATGTGAGCCCGTATCGAGATATATTTGTTCGATAACCCGGGAGCACATCGAGCGGATAAAAAAAAATTGTAACTGGGAGAACAAAGAAGTGGTAGTGCCGTCTCCCGAAGAGGATATTACTACTCACGTGAGAGGGTTTTTAAGCATGTATGCTTACCCTTTTACGTTAGGTCCCCTCGACCCCGTTATCATAGATTTTTGTCGCAAATACCTAATAACCCTAGGCCAGATACATCCTTCCTTTTGTCGGATCGTTATTTTGATCCGATGTTTTGTGAGTAAAATCGAGGGGATGTCTTTCACCCTCGATCACCTTGTCCGATTATACCGTCCTCGCCTTTTTCGAGGAGGGTTAATAAAACTCCAACGTCGAGCTACCAAGGCTCTGTTCTCGAGTATAGATGAGGATAAGGATCGAAGCTGGATTGGGAGATTCGTTCGAGTAAGGACTTCGGACCTGATTCCGATCGAAATGATGTCTTTTCCCGAGGAGTGGAACATGAAGCGTAAGTGTAATTCTGCTCTTATCTCCTACTATTTTATCCTTTCATTTCCTTCACCAATATTCTCCTTTTGTGATGCAGCGGTTCCCTGGATGCCCGGCGCAGTGCCCGATCTCAAGAACTGGGTACGTGATCTGGTTTCGACCTCCTCCTACGCCGAGCGCTCATGGCCCGATTTGTCGAAAGGCCGATGAGAGACCAAAAATCACGGTAAGCACCTTTTTCGTATCTTTTGATAATTTGAATAAAATGCTTTTCACAGGCTTTAATAAAATTTTCCGTGTGTAGGTGTGGGCAAAGATGCGGTTTTGAGGCCCTCATCCGTCTAAGAAGAGGCTTCGGCCTCTGTCCCAAAACCGGTGAAAGATAACAAGAGGAAAAGAACCCCCGTCCTCGAAGATCAGAAACTGAAGAAAAGGACGGCTCGTAAGCCGAACAAGAATATCGTTCCTTTGACCATAGAATTGGTTTTGCGTCTGAGGGATGTAGAAGAAGAGGAAGAAGAGAACGATGGGTCTGCGCTGGTGGCCCGAACGAGGAAGACCACCGACGTTTCACAGGCAGCTGGATCGATGGTGGTTCATAAGGCTTCGCCTCGAACTGAGGATATATCGGAGAAAGATTCGGGCAGAGTCCCCGAGTTGTTGGAGATCGAAGACGCTTCCCATCGAGGCTAACAGATGGGGGATATGTCTGAAGGGACTTTTCTCGAATCTCTTCGAACCGAAGAGAATGCCCCAGGCGATTCACTTGGGGCAGTAGTAATCGAAGACTCGCCCACCTTTCTTGCTTTTTTCGCAGGGGCGATTTGGGAGGCCTAAGCTTTGGGGGCCCTCAAATTAGATAGGCCTCATGATGGAGAGGATCCTTTTCGTGACCTGTTTATCGGTGTCGAGGACACTACCGGTACGAGTGACAGATCAGATCTTTTTCACGGAGTGCAGCAGGCTTTGAATCAGGTAAGCCTTAAATTATATGGCGCTACCTTTAAGTTTGCTTTTCTTTTCTAACTTCATTTCTTCTTTCTTTGCAGGGAGCGACAGTTCATCGAGAATCATGTTCTCGGTCCCGAACCGAGCTGCGTCGATACGAGGCCGAGCTTCAACGGGTTACGGAGGAGAGGAACTCCCTAAAACTCCTCTTAGGCCAAAGGGGGAAGAAATATAAGACCTCCGAGCTGAGTTGGCCAAGGCTCGCCAAGATCAGATCGATATGTCCGAGCAGGTAATAATACTTTTAAAAGCCTATGGGCTCGATACCGGAACGATGGCTAATTTTTCGGTCTCACAGCTGCATCAGAAAGTTGAGATGATCGGAAAACTCCGTGAAGAAGTCGATGTGATAAAAGCGGAGTCTTTGGAGTGGAAAGAAGGAATGGACCGCTTTGCTGCAAAGAAAGAAACTGCTCGAGCCCAATTGTCATCGGCCGAAAACCAATTCCAAAAAATGAAGGAGAAAGGATCGGTCCTAGCGAGAAGAATAGAGGAGCTCGAGGCTCGGTTGGCCTCTGAACTTGCAAAGGCCGATGCGGATGCACTCGTGGCCGTCTATCGGACCGATGCTGAAGCTGCCCAGGTCCAAGCAAGAGAGGCAGCCGAGACCGCCGATACTCGAGCACATTGGGTCGCTGAACTTGCTAAGTGCCGATCTCGGAGGGAGACCCTCGAGGAGATCCATGCTCGAGGTTTCGACCTCGCTGAAGAGATTAATAGGGCCAAAGAACTCGAAGCCAAAGCTGAAGCCTTGGTTTCCGATGATGATGATGATGAGCGGGTCGAGTGAATGATTCGAACTCGATCCTGTTTGCATAATAAATCTCGAAATAGAGGAGTTTTGCTTGGATATAAGATATCGGTTTAGAAGAGAACTTTTCTTTGCAAGTCATTATACATGTGTTCATGTTTTGCGTCAGGGTTCAGGCCAACTACATGAGCATGGTTCGTTTTGACCATTTGGCTCTTACAACTTTTCCTATTGGAACCCTGTTGTTACGAAATATCTTTCTTGCCTCAGAACTTGATATATTTGAGGGCTAATGCTAATGCCCCCGGTATTCGAGGTTGATTATGAAGAAGCCTCGGATACTGTTGAATTGCCCTCAGGTAGCATATGGTTGTTGCCTCGTTAAAAACCTCGCCGGGAAAACCCATTTGGGATAAAAGCCGATCTAAGGGGAAAAAGAGTGCAACGCGTACTTTAAAACCTGAGGTCTCGATGTCTTTGATCGAACTCCTGCGATGGGTTAGCTTCGAATATGTATATATGGGCGAAAGGAAAAAGAGAATCATACCTTAACAATAATATCGTTTGAGGAGTGATATGTTCCAGTTGTTTGATAATGGCTTGCCATCCATCGTTCCGAGTTTATAAGATCCTTCTCCGACTATATCGAGGACCTGATAGGGTCCTTCCCAATTTGGGCCGAGCTTCCCTTCATTAGGATCTCGAGTATTGATGGTGACCTTCCTTAGGACTAAGTTCCCGATCCTGAAGTGGCAGAGGTTGGTTCTTCTATTGTAGTACCTTTCGATTCGTTGTTTTTGTGCAGCCATTCGAACGAGTGCCGCTTCTCGTTTTTCATCTAATAATTCGAGGCTAGTGTTCATTGTCTCATGGTTTGATTCCACCGATGCATGTCGAAACCTTGCGCTGGGTTCTCCGACTTCGACTGGAATTAAGGCTTCGGAGCCATACACTAAAGAAAACGGAGTTGCTCCTGTACTGGACTTCGATGTTGTTCGATATGCCCATAGGACTTCGGGTAGAATTTCTCTCCATTTCCTTTTGGCTTCGTTCAACCTTTTCTTCAAGTTTTGGATGATAGTCTTGTTTGTTGATTCGGCTTGTCCGTTCCCACTGAGGTGATACGATGTCGATAATATCCTTTTTATTTTATGATCTTTGAGAAATTTAGTTACTTTACTGCCGATAAATTGCTTGCCATTATCGCATGTTATTTCTGCGGGTATCTCGAATCGACACACGATGCGATCCCAGATGAAATCTATAACCTCTTTTTCTCTTACTTTCTCGAACGCCTGTGCTTCAACCCATTTAGAGAAATAGTCAGTTATAAATAAAATAAATTTAGCTTTACCTGGGGCCGATGGTAGGGGGCCGACGATATCCATCCCCCATTTCATAAATGGCCATGGGGATAGGACTGAATGAAGTTGTTCCCCGGGTTGATGGATCATCGGTGCAAACCTTTGACATTTATCGCATCTTCGAACAAACTCCTTAGTGTCCATTTCCATGCTATCCCAGTAATATCCTGTTCTGATGATTTTGTGAATCAGTGATTCGGCGCCGGAGTGGTTCCCACAAGTGCCTTCATGGACCTCTCGTAAAACATAATCGGTGTCTCCTGGTCCCAATCATACTGCCAATGGTCCATCGAACGTCCTTCTGTACAATGTTCCATCTTCAGCTAACGTGAATCGAGCAGCTTTGGTTCGTAGGTCCCTTGACTCTTTAGGGTTCAATGGGAGTTTTCCGTTTCCCAAATATTCAATATACTTTTTTCTCCAATCCAAGGTTAAGCTTGTGGAGTTTATCTCTGCGTGCCCCTCCTCGATTACGGACCTCGAGAGTTGAACGACAGTCCCCGAATCGATCTCATCTTCCTCGACCGATGACCCCAAATTTGCGAGTGCATCGGCCTCACCGTTTTGTTCTCGAGGCACATGCTGCAAAGTTCATTCCTTAAAACGGTGCAAAGTTACCTGTAACTTGTCCAAATACCTCTGCATTCTGCCTTCTCGAACCTCGAAGGTTTTGTTTACTTGGTTTACTACCAGTAAAGAGTCATATTTAGCTTCAATCATTTCTGCTCATCGGCTTTTTGCCAGCTCGAGACCTGCAATTATGGCCTCGTACTCGGCCTCATTGTTAGTTAACCTAGAAGTTTTGATAGACTGCCTAATGATACCACCCGTGGGGAGTTTCAACACGATGCCAAGCCCGGACCCCTTCACATTCGAAGCACCATCTGTGAAGAGGGTCCAAACCCCCAATGATATACCCGATTTTAACAAGAGTTCTTTTTCAACTTCGGGTACGAGGGCTGGCGTGAAATCGGCCACGAAGTCTGCTAAAATTTGAGACTTGATGGCCGTACGGGGTTGATATTTGATATCGTACCCGCTGAGCTCGACGTCTCATTTAGCCAATCGGCCCGATAGTTTGGGCTTGTGTAAAATATTACGAAGTGGGTAAGTTGTCAACACGCATATGAGGTGACATTGAAAGTATGGTCTTAATTTCCTAGAAGCGCTTATCAGTGCGAGTGCTAATTTCTCTAAGTGTGGATATCTAGTCTCTGCTTCTTCTAAGGTCCGACTTACGTAATAAACAGGAAATTGTGTACCTTGCTCTTCTCGAACTAGGACGCTACTTACTGCGATTTCCGATACGGCCAAGTATAAGTAAAGTCTTTCATCTGTCTTCGGAGTGTGAAGCAGTGGCAGCTCGACAGGTATTGCTTCAATTGTTCTAAAGCTTGTTGGCATTCCGGGGTCCAAGCGAAGTCGTTCTTCTTTTTGAGTAGAGATAAAAATCTGTGGCTTCGATCCGATGACCTCGAAATGAATCGGCCTAGGGTAGCTATCCGTCCGGTTAGCTTTTGCACCGCTTTCACACTATCCACGATGGTGATGTCTTCGATGGCCTTGATTTTATCGGGGTTGATCTCGATTTATACTTAGTGATAAACGAAGTTTTTTCTTGGTCCTCCGGGTTCATTCGAATTTGATTGTACCCGGAATATGCATCGAGAAAAGTAAGGATCTCGTGGCCGACTGTAGCATCGATCATTCGATCGATGTTAGGCAGTGGAAAAGAATCTTTGGGGCATGCTTTGTTCAGATTTTTATAGTCTAAACACATTCTGAGTTTGTTCCCTTTTTTAGGGACTACAACTACGTTAGCTAACCATTCAGGATATTTTACTTCCCGAATCGACCCTATTTTGAGAAGTTTACTTACCTCGTCCTTTACGAACGCGTGCTTTAACTCGGACTAAGGTCTTCTTTTTTGCTTCACCGGTCTGAACCTAGGGTCCAGGCTCAGCCGGTGCGTTGTTATCGACGATGGGATTCCTGTCATGTCTACATGGGACCAAGCAAAGCAATCTATGTTATCAATAAGAAATTGAATAAGTTTTTTCCTGAGTTCGGGGGTCAATCCCGTTCCCAGATGTTCGATCAATATAACCTTATATGACCTGTTCCAGCTCTTCGACCGTCGATTTGGTGGCGTCAGAATCCTCAGGGATGATAAAAGTTCGGGGAGTCAGGAAATCTTCCTCGTCATCTTTTGTTTCCTGCTTCACCGATTTGGTCGAGACTGGCGGCTGTGATTGCTATTTGGCCTCTCGTACATTTCTAATGCTCGATCTTTCTGAGGCTGATAATGTTGATATCGATGTTACCTCATTGACTGCAAACATTTCCTTCACCGTATGCTGCTCCCCGTACACTGTTTTCACGCCGTCCGACGTTGGGAATTTCATTACTTGGTGGAGAGTCGAAGGTACTGCCCTCATGTTGTGGATCCAAGGCCTTCCGAGTAGGGCATTATATCTCATGTCGCCTTCGATTATGTGGAACTTTGTGTTTTGGATGGTTCCAGCCACGTTCACTGGTAGAATAATTTCCCCTTTAGTTGTTTCGCTGGCCATATTGAAGCCGTTTAAGACCCGAGCTGCGGGCATGACTTGATTCTGCAGACCGAGCTGCTCCACGACCCTTGATCGGATAATATTCGCAGAGCTGTCTAGATCCACCAAAACACGCTTAACCTGAAATTTATTTAATAGGATAGAAATTACCAGAGCGTCGTTGTGGGGCTGAGAGATGCCTTTTGCTTCTTCGTTTTCGAACGATAAAGTGCCTTTGGACACATAATCCCCTGTGGCCGATACCTTAGTGCGTTTGAGTGCGGGTCTCTATGGAGTGTCGACCCCGCCGATGATCATGTGAATGATATGTTGAGGTTCCTCTTGTTTGTCCTTTCTGTTGGAGTCCCTTTCTCTAAAGTGATTCTTGGCTCGATCACTGAGGAATTCTCGAAGGTGGCCTTCACTGAATAGACAGGCTGCCTCCTCCCTTAACTGTCTGCAGTCCTCGGTTCTGTGGCCATGCGTCCCATGATATTCGCACATAGAATTTGGGTTTCTTTGGGAAGGATCGGTTTGCATGGGTCTGGGCCACCTAGTATCTTTGATTCTTCCGATTGTCGATACAATACTCGATGCATCGACGCTGAAGTTATACTCCGATAACCGAGGTGCCTCTCTAGGACCGGCATGTTTGTCAAAGCCATTCTTGCTCATCAGTCCCCGAGAATTCTGTCTTCGATCACTCCTTCGATTGTTTCGGGCGGCATTGTGTGTCGAGCCGTTATTCATTCGATCTATGACGTATGGTTGATATCGGTCTCTGTTCGACCTCGGTTCTCTATCGATGTCCCTCTGATTTTTAATAGCTGATCTGTTTGGATGTGCGGATCCGGAAGGAGTTCCTAATTGGTCGTCTTCGACCCTGATCTTTGATTGATATCGATTATGCACATCTGCCCAAGTTATTGCCGGGTACTCGATCAAATTTTGTTTACATGATGCCATCGAGCTTCGCTCGTTCAACCCTTGAGTAAAAGTTTGGACGGCCCAATCGTCTGTGACCGGTGGCAATTCCATGCGTTCCATTTGAAATCGGGACACGAACTCCCTCAGCATTTCATTATCCCTTTGTTTTACTTTGAAAAGGTCCGATTTCCTCGTTGCAACCTTTATGGCACCGGCGTGTGCCTTTACAAATGAATCCGCTAACATGGCAAATGAATCGATGGAATTTGGTGGCAGGTTATGATACCAAATCATTGCCCCCTTCGAGAGGGTCTCTCCGAATTTTTTCAACAACACGGATTCGATTTCATCGTCTTCCAAATCATTACCCTTGATGGCACACGTGTAAGAGGTGACATTTTCGTTGGGAACGGTCGTACCGTTATATTTGGGGATTTCGGGCATACAGAATTTTTTGGGGATTGGTTTTGGGGCTGCACTCGAGGGAAAAGGCTTTTGTATGAATTTCTTGGAATCCAACCCTTTTATCATGGGCGGAGCCCCTGGGATTTGATCGACCCTGAAATTATATGTTTCTACTTTCTTATCGTTGGCTTCGATTCGCTTTGTGAGCTCCTCAAGTATTTTAGCAATTTCGGGAGTACCCGAATCTTGCTCGTTCGACCTTACTACGGCTGGCTCCGTTCGGTGGGCAATTTCTCGAGGTGGACTGGGTTCCGGTCTGCTTGGTAGACTGAGCTATCGCTACCTGCTGGACTTGCAACATTTCAAAGATCATACGCAAGCTGACTCCGTTCTCCTCCACGCTATGGGAGTCTCGAGCTACAGATCGAGTAGCGCCATGAATGCTATTTTCAGGCTCGGAACGTTGTTTTGCCTCCAAGGCCACATGCGAGTTGACATCTAGCGGTACTTCGGCTCGAGCTTCAGTTACTTCGACTCGAGCTTCAATGAGATCGATAAGCGGCCTTCCGGCCCTGGGCATCAAGTTATTGGTTTTGTCTTGAAGGCCGGCTTCGTTGTCGGTATGTAAAGCCATTAATCGAGGGTTTGCCATTGCTAGTTCGAAGTCAGAGACACCCTCAAAAGACAAGCGTAAACTGATGTGTGTTGCAGATTTGTATCAAACAAACACTGTTATCCTTAGCCCCACGGTGGGCGCCAAACTGTTTTACCCGAAAAACGGATAGAGTTAAATTTGTACGTAGTTCTAAGGATATGTGGTATAGCTTAATACAAACCGTAATGATAAATAGAAATATCAAATATGGATTGCAAAGAGTACAAAGTAAACACGGTTGTAAATAAAAAGATTTTTAGGACTGAACAGGTTGAACCAATTTATGAAACTTAGAAGAGCAACTTTTCTTTATATGAGAATATGGTGCTTGAATTACAATATAAAAAAAAAAACTCCCCCTTACAGAAATAATAACCGTACCCTTTATAGTAGAGGGACCTTACTTTAGATATAATTAAAAATACATAGTGGGAGACCCATGATAAATCAGCTTTTACATAATTCCTGCTAGGATTCTCTCCTCTAGTGGGATTGCAACGGCTCTTGTCTGTAAGCTCGATATTGACTCGAGTTTTCGGTCTCGACTCGAGCTCTCGATCTTGACTTGAGCTCGATTATGACTTGGATCCTTGTATTGGTTCGGGGTCAGGGTTGGTCGGTCTCTGAATCATAAGCTCGATAACTTTACTTTGCATCATAGTTCGATTTGGATTCGAGCTTGATAATGATATCGAGCTCGACATTGATCGGTCCCTCGGGCTCGGAGGTTGTTTGTACCATCTTCGGAATCCATTTTGAAGTCTTACTCCGATCTATTACGTTTTGCCCTCGACCGATCATACGAAGGCCGAAATCTATTTCGACCGTATACAATGATGGTGTTATTATTTCTATGGTTTCTATTCATGGTACTGATATATTATCTCTTTTCGTTTTCTTGAGCCGAGGGTCTTTCAAAACAGCCTCTCTACTCCCTCGGGGTAGGGGTAAGGTCTGCGTACACACTAGCCTCCCCAGACTCCACTAGTGAAATTTTATTGGGTCGTTGTTGTTGTTGTTGTTTGTAGATGTGTTGGACCTTAGAGGCCCAACGCTCCCTCCTATATGATATTGTCATCTCATAATTGTAGTATAGGAATTGCTTTTGCTTTATTAGGTATCTTCTTTTCCTGTTCCTGCTGTGCACTTTTACAGCACTCCTTGATTTCAGCCGTTGTAATTTAGATCAATGTGATGTCTCATCTATCATGCCATTCTCCTGAAAAACTGAGCCTTCACATAATTTGTCTGCATTTGGGCACCACTGTTTCACCCTCATTTTTCTTATAGGGATTAATCTTGCTGTGTGTGTCTATATATATATATATATTCCATTACTTATACTTATTTTAAACCTGTTACTCTCTCGAGTGCTTCAGGTTTAGCTTTTGGCTGACTCCTTGTGTCTCTCACTAGCTTATTCAATTTAAAACAATATCATGTGCAAATAACACAAAATATGGACCATCATCCTATATATTATTTTATTGGTTAGAATCCATAATTAATTTACAACTAGTAGGGGCTCAATGGGTAACTGCTCTATATCCTTCCAGTTTTCCACTCTTCTACCTACTCTTAGTTGCATATCCTTTATGGTATTTATATGTTTGATAATTTCTTTCTATTCAAACATCCACCAAATGACTTTTCTTGGCACTTTTCCTGGTTCAATGGATATCCTTCTTCCTCCACCTACAGATTTCCTTAGATCTTCTTATCTAAGGTAGGAGGCAATTTTGTTGTTACCCTTAAAAACTAAGTTGCTCCGACACGGCAGTTTAGGTACCGCACCCATGTCGACACGACACTAGTATGAGTGTGGGTATGGGATCCGTACAGGATTTGGTCAAACAATTTTGGGTACTTTGACCACGACGGACAGAAACATTCAAGACGAGATACAATTTGATTCCCAAAATCAGAACCAAAATTAGGGTAAATTCGAAGAAAATAGCATACCTTATCTAGGAAATCAATCCTTTACCTTTTTACAACTTGAGAATAAAAAAGAAATCCACACTTTACAAGCTATACGTAAGTCTTCCACAAAATTTCTCATAATTTAGAGATATTTTTATAATGTTGAATTATTTTTAGCTGGATCCCCGCACCCGTATCTGTACTAGGATCCGTATGCCCGAATCTTAGAATTTGCATCTCGAAGGATCCGACCTCTGGATCCGCACCCATGTCGGACACCCGCACCCGTGTCCGAGCAACTTAGCTTAAAAATTCTCAAATTTATTCATTTGCTCCAACTGCTAATTTCTTTGGTCTAGTTACCTCAAATTATCCGAATCATCTTATGCCCCATTTATTTTCATGCTGTGGGCATATTTTCTTTCCTGACTATTACAATGAAAGTGTTTCCTAAATGACCTTTTGGTACTTGAAACTGGAAAAAGTTCATAATCCTATTAAATGTCCTACCACAGCCTTGGGTGGTAATAGATAATGACAAAATTATCGACTACAGCAAGTGTCTTCATTTTCATATCTACTTTTTCTTCGTCTTGCTCTACATTCGTAAGCTAATAATGAAGTTGCTCTACTTTTTGCAAGTCCAATGATGTAGATAGGTATCTAATTGCTTACTTATCTTTTTAATATTAGAAATCCAAAAATTCATATGCTTATTTAAGATAAATAACGAATATTTATTTATGTTGGACGTGCTTTTGCACGACTCATTTCATAGTACTTTTGTCCTCCATGAAGAATTTTCTGGTTCAGCCCCTGGGAATGACCTTTCAGCTCTATTGATGTAGTATATAACCTCTGTTTCACTCAAGGTTTTCTTCTTGTTACTACAGGTTAAAGTGTTTGGGTTGCTTGTTAAAGGGCTACGGATTGGGCTAGATTTGTTAAGGTTGTTGCAGAAGGAACGTCTGACCTCTTCCCTGGCTAAAGTGGTATCCTTGCCTGTTCTAGATGGTGACGATGGGCTTGATAAATTCCTCAGCCAATTTGAAGCAGCAATCAAGAGTGACTTCCCCAATTTTCAGGTTTGTGATACAAGATTCTTTTGGCTCTTTTCTTGTCAAGATTGTTTTGGACCATTATATTCAACCTCTTTAATATTCAAATTGATGAGAGTGCTCGTTATTTTTCCATCTGTATTTTCATCTTTTTAAAGTATCAGAGAAATCCCCTGCAGGCTTCTGGTCCAACTCTAGTTGGCGTACAGGTTCAACACTTACGGGGAGTATGGGCCGCCCTTACCCTCTTAAAAAAAGAAAAAAGAAAAAAGAAAAAAGAAAAAAGAAAAAAGAAAAAAGAAAAAAGAAAAAAGAAAAAAGAGAAGAATGTGCTTGCTAGTTGATTGTCTAATCATGTGTGTTAGAGTCTGGCCATTAATCCAGTCACAGATTTCCTAAATCTGCATTTTCAAGTTTTTTCGATTGTACTTGAAGGAACTGTTACATTGGCAGTCCTTTATTGTTTGGAAAGAATCAGGTGTTTGAGTTCTTACCGACTTAGGGAAATATAGTGTAAGATTGACCCTTATATCTGCTTTTACTCAGTAGTTCCTAACTTTATTTCTTGTTTTCTATAATCAAATAGCTTGTGCTTGATTTTTAAATCGATTCTGGATTAGCTAGTTTAATAGCAAATTGGAGACATGCCATGGGCTGGTTAGGTTCTCTTTAAGGTGTACGTATAATATGGTGCTTGCTTAGTAGTCATGTTCTTCTTTGAAGACCATTGTGAATAACAGTGCTGCTTTGATGTAAACACATCATTTTGGTACTGTAAACAACTGTTTCCTTTCCCCACAGCTGGACACAACCTCAACATCCCCCCCTCCTTCCCCCCTCCAAAAGAGAAAAAAGAAGTAACAAGTTTACCCATCAGTTCATCGATGCAGCTACTTCATTCATCCGTGTCATGATCTCGTACTTCAGTTTGATGCTTAGCCATAGTTGTATGCTTTATAAACCTAATTATACTAACGCTTTCAGTATGTCCCGTTGTGGACCTTCTATTTTACTAAACCTCATCTCATCCTGCAGAGGGCTGTGTCAGTAATTCCTTTTTCCTGTGCTGTGCCAGGATCATAATGCTACTGATTTTGATGCTGAAACGCTATCCATTTTGCTCGAGTTATTTGTTGAGAAGGCTACTGAGTGGTCTCAAGTCATTTATGCCATAAGTTGTGTTGATGTGTTAAGATCATTTTCCATTACTGCAAAATTTTCCTCTGGAGTTATGTGTAGACCAGTGATCTTGCCTCTTTCAAAGCCAACAAATTTCTGTAGAGAGACTGGTGGGCCAATACTAAACATCAAGGGGCTTTGGCATCCATATGCTCTTGCTGAAAGTGGGGGACTGCCTGTTCCTAATGATCTCCATCTTGGAGGGAATACGAATATCTGCCATCCTCGTACTTTACTGTTGACTGGACCAAATATGGGAGGAAAGTCAACTCTTTTACGTGCCACTTGTCTGGCCGTCATAATGGCTCAGGTTCATTCTTCTCTATGTTTGGAAGAGATCATACATTCATTTAGATGGTACTTGGCTTCTGGAGTTTAAAGATATCAATTTCACTGCAGTTGGGTTGCTATGTGCCTGGAGAAATATGTGTGCTTTCACTTGTGGACATCATCTTTACACGTCTTGGAGCAACTGATCGAATCATGACTGGTGAAAGTAAGTTTTAATCAAAAGAGAGCTTATTATTTGAACTACCTTCCTCCCCTCTTTACCTTCTTTTTACTATCTATGTAGTCTTTCATTCTTCGGAAAAGTCTAGACCACTGTCAGAAAGGAATAAAAGTCAGAAAGAGAAAAGAGGAAAAGGGCAATTTAGTTTGGACCGGAAGAGGCCTATAATTGACTTCTTTTGGGATATTCAACTTCAAGTGATAGTCTTCATTGTAGTGACTATGCTTGTGGAATATCTTATTATCATCACAATGATAAAAGAGTGCCTGGACTTTTTAACTTGACATAAGGATAGCACAAATTGAACCATCGTTGTTGATGTTCTCCACAATCATTATCATTATCATAATGAGCACTGAAAATTTTAGCACTTGGACTATATGAATTTGATTACTTCAGGCTTCAGCTATGACATAACAGGTGGACTTGTGAGAAATATAGTTCCTGCTTTATCACATTCTTTAGGTATGAGTCGAAGTCCATAGCGGTGGACTTGGCTTGGACAGTAAACTCCTTCACTCTCAAATAAAGATGAATTTTAGATCAATGGCAGCAGATATTTGTGGTTTCACAATTTCTATCCTCTTCTTAGTGCATTACAAAGAAAAATTGACCATGTGTAAAGCTCAAAGCAGAAACATCTATGCCCCACATTACAACAACAACAACAACAAAAAACCCAGTTTGATCCCATAAATGGGGTCTGGGGAGGGTAGTGTGTACGCAGACCTTACCCCTACCTCATAAAGAAAGAAAACATCTATGCCCCACATGCATTTTACAAATTATTTTTCATTTTCACAGGTATTCATTCTATTTTTACTCTTTACAGGTACCTTCTTTATTGAGTGCACCGAAACCGCGTCAGTTCTTCAAAATGCTACACGCAATTCCCTTGTTCTTCTGGATGAATTGGGCAGAGGAACAAGCACTTTTGATGGATATGCTATTGCATATGCTGTAAGTTCCCCATTATTTTCTTTTATTGTATGATTGATTAGCTGCATGCAAGAGTTCTGTTTTCTTGATAGACAGATTCTGGGAGTCTTTTTGCATTAGTTTACATGATGCTTGATCTGTCTTTCCCAGTCAACTGGTGTAATGCCATGATAAGTGCCTAAGGTGTAATACACAATTATAGTTTAACAGCTTTCTAGTACAATACATTGAGCTTCGTTGAGTTACTCGGGCAAAGTATTCCCTAAAGACGTGGCATGACATACCATATTACTTTTTCTGAAATTACTGAAGCATTTTTTTGCCATCTGAATTATCTTTTTATGCATGTGACCTGTTCCTAAGGTATAAGATCACAAGATAAAGAATGGAGCTATTGTAGCTAAGAAATTGAGCAAAACTTGTTGGGGCTCGACCAATGCCTTTAAGATTACTATACGTTATTGAAAGGGAATCTTGCTTGTCTTTTGAGTCATTTTGGTCGTGACATCTTTGTTTTGTTTCATACATTCAAGCTGTGAGGTGAACTTTTTGACATATTACAAGTTCTGTCCAGGTATTCCGACACCTTATAGAGACGGTGAACTGCCGCTTACTGTTTGCCACACATTATCATCCACTCACTAAAGAGTTTGCTTCTCATCCTAATGTGACATTACAACACATGGCCTGCTCTTTCAAGTTGAAATCTCAAAGTTCATCTCCAACAGAACAAGAGCTGGTGTTCCTTTACCGTCTAGCCTCTGGAGCATGCCCAGAGAGCTATGGAATGCAAGTAGCACTCATGGCTGGAATCCCAAAAATTGTGGTTGAATCCGCATCGAATGCAGGGCAAGTCATGAAGAAAATGATGGGAGAAAGTTTTAGGTCATGTGAACAAAGAGCTTGCTTTTCAACACTGCATGAAGAATGGTTCAAGACACTTCTAGAAATCTCAAAGACAGATGGTGAAGTTAACGATGACCTATTTGATACATTGTATTGCTTGTGGCATGAACTAAAGCTGATAGATCCACTAGCTGAAGATGTTAGTCTCTGAGTTATCTTGTATATTCGTGAAACTCTTCAGTGGGAAATGCCGATGAAATTATGATACTAACTGGAAGGTAGGAAAGATTACTGGTTGACAAGCATATTAATGAAGGTGTAAATGACCTGTTTTTGATTTAACAGTCCCTTCTCGTCATCAGAACGTAGCAACCCAAAGAGGCAAAGACTAATAGAGTCCTCTTAGATCATCTAGAGGAATGTAAACTGTGTCTCGATGAGAATTCTAAAAAGGTATATCAGAAAGGAATTTCAAAAACTCTTATGCGATGTAAAGGAAACAAAAAGATGTTTATAAAATTAATTAAACAAAATATTACATTTGAAAGGGCAAATTAGCAACATACTAATTTGCTTACACTAATGACAGATACGTTAATAATTTACTACAAAGAAATTAAATAAGGGTGGTAAGCATAATATAATAAATCATAAGGGAGATTAGTGTTGCAAAGCAAAATCTAGAGGAGGCCTCTGGAATTAGTCTTTCTATTATTTAGTGTCTAATAATCTCTCTTTCTCTCTCTCTCTATATATATAATTGAGGGTCCTAAGCCCGGTGAGGTGGCACTCTTCTAAGCTTGAATTCCAACTTATCTTTTTTCTCCATTTTTTACCTTTTCTCTATTATTTTGCTTTTTTCCTCTTTGTTTCAAATTATTTTGGCCCTTCGGTTAAACACTCAAAAGTCATGCCCCTTCGTAACCCTTTTCATTAAACCTGCCTCTATTAACCATTATCTTACATAAGAAGAAGCAACGTTTCAACAGAGCCCAACTGCTACATAGTTCAAAAGATGGCTTCAATGTATTACCGATTTACATTGAGATATTTTGCCTTCTTCCACTTTCTATGTAAAAGAGGTTAGTTTTCTCATCATCGTAAAAATATTATAGGCTGTCTATGCCGATTGCCGCTTCCATTGTGTTGCTAATTTGACGTATCTTCCGATTCTTAATAATGAATTTTGCTACATTGGAAAGTAAATCTTGAAACTTAGCTTTCAAGTAGAATTTGCAAAATAGTTAAAAAGGCAAAAAGACTTGGAAAATGGACAATGTAATTATTATGGCTTATATGTACTAACAGCCCCACTTCCCTTGAAACTTCCCTTAAAACTTCTTGCATAGAGGAAAAATGTTGCAATTCAACTAACAAGAAAAACTATTATAAAAAGACACGTCTTGCAAATTTCAAAATGCCTTTGTTTGCGTAATGCATTCTGTGTTGTCGAGAGATCCACATACTTAAATTTAAGTACATGTATTTTGGAACAGGTTGGGTTTTGGTTAATTTGTTTATTTCCTACACACGATTAATGTGTAAAAAAAAGGTTGATCGATGACTCAGTTTGGTGTTACTTTTTCCCCTGAGAATGATAACAGTCAGTTTGACGTTACTTCTTCTCCCTTATAATTCATTACCGCTAAAAAAAAGCATATCTTAAAAATAAATAAAATAAGAATTGGATTGTTCTATTGCGTACTTTATTACGAACTCCTTAATCGAATGATTATGGAGATTTAATAATTAAATAATTTTTTCTTTAAATTCTACTTCACATTTTTACTAATTTTCAGTTTTTATTATTAGGTCTTTCTCAAGCACAAATTTTATAAGCTTTTGTCTGCCATAGTGGGATATCTTTGAACAATTAATTCCACCATGTTCTTTACAAAACTATACATTACTTGCTTTGTAGGTGCATGTGTATTTTGGAGAAAAAAAATATTTTGTTTGATTTCGGCAGTACAATTTCCTACCTTCATGATTTTGACTTTAATAAAAAAGTAAAGAGAATGTCTGCAATTTTGCTTCCCCTATTGAGTGAAGTTGCGGGGCTATAGTTGTTCAATTGGCATCAACAACTGAAAATCATATAAGATGATTAAAGGAAGAGGGAAAGTTGTCACTCTCGAGATATTTTGGTGACAATATTGTGGAGCATCAAAGCTGAAATTCCCCTTTAAAAATAAGAATTATAATGTCTCCAATGCTCCACGAGTTGTATGATTTGTACAAAGACTTTTTCCTTTTCGATTGTATAAAATTTCATAATGCTTTTCTATTTCTTTTTCATCTTTAATTATTCATCATGTATTTTTACATGTAGGCTCTGATGGGATAGATGAGCCATTTGCACGGCATAAACAAATAGTTTTTATTTCCTTTTCCCCCTATTTTTGTAAGAATAAATAAAAAACTCTAATTTCGTACATATAATATTATTTTCAGAGTAGAGTATACTGTACAATATATATATAGGACGAGAATTAGGCTTTATTTTTCTTGGTGTTGTTGCTCCGGACTAGGCCAAAGTTGCATTGACTTTTATTTTAATACCTTTTTTTTAATATATTAGGACCTAACCTTCATACATGATCTAATTTTAGTGTATTCACATAAGGATGTAAGGTCTATGGTATGGTACGGTGAAGCTAGCTCCAATTTACAAGTTCTTCTTGATTTTCAGGACCGAGTCAAAGTCAAGAAACAAGGTTTAAGCTATCAGAGCAGGGTATGCTCATTTTTTATTCTCTATGCGCTCTATTAAAATATTGGACAAATATTGCTATCCGCTCACAAAATTTCTGCCAAAGCTTCATTTCTAGGAACGAGATGGAGTTTTGTGGTTGCTGAACACTAAATGTTGTTCTTTCCTTTCTCATGAACTATACGCATGGTACGCTTTCTATTTTTTGATAGATCTTTTATCTCTTTTGTTGTTAAAGAGAGCCATAACTTTATTTTTATGCCTTTTATTCTTATCATGAATAGTTTTGGATCGTCTAAAATCACTTTCATTTTGTGATCTGTTTTAGTCGGTGCTTAAATTGAACAACGTAACGTAAGATTGTATATATCGCAGCACTTTCAATTGCAAATGGGAGCACATCCGTCTAATGTGCTTTAGTTTTCTATTTAAAGGGGAAGTTCAAATGTTAAATGTAACTTCAATGATCTTTTTTTATAGAAAGAAACTCAATTATTTGTAGCTCACAATGTTATGGAAGTTGTACATTTTAAATTTAGTATAAGGGGTGTGGCATGGATTTCAAGTTCACATTGCATCTCCAAAATGTTTCTTTTGCAATTTTATTGCATGACCTATCTCAAGGCCATTGCCTGATAAATTGTATTTTAAGACTTCATATTTAATCATTAACCAAGCGATATCAAGAGGAAAAACTGTTCTTTTGGATTTCATTTAGTAACACACTTAATTGATTAGCGAGGCTTGACTTTGCTTAGCAAAAGTAATGATTTTAATTATTTGATCATATCCTGATTTCACCTCATGACCGCGTGAAGAGCGGCATATTCACTAGTTAATCATATGTTTAAGGAATCAAGCTTATTCTGGCTAGAAATATTAATCTATCTATACTATATTAAAAGCATGACGATCCTTAGTGAGATATCGTTTGTCTTTTTTACCCCTTGAAAATAGATTTCACAATTTTTAAAATCAACTAGAGTTTTGTTATTAAATCTCTTCTTACTAAACTAGGTAGAAATTACTAATATTTAGGACATTAAAGTCAATTAAAATTTTACCTTATATAGAAAACAATTGGGTTTTTTTTACACGTTTGATCCTTTTTTAACTATTATTTAAAAAATAGCATCATTTATTGTTTATTCCATAAAGAGCATTTGTTTTTCATTATTATCATATTATAAAAATTAAGCTCAACATTTAATAAGTAGACTCACTAATCACAAGAAGTACTTTTTTTGTCCATCTCCATTCTCCCTTTCCAACATTCATCTTATTCACTCCATTTTTGAAAATTTAATGCATATGTGAATGCCACCTAAATTTAAGATGTATTGATTTATACGTCTTTTATACTTTGTATATCAAGTATCACTTTAATTCAAAATATATTTTTATGTATATAATTGTTGTATATTTATTTGTGAAGTGCCGTCTTATTTTAAGATATATTTTTAATGTATATTTCAAATATATTTTATATGTCAAGTGCCATTTTAATTCAGGGTATATTTTTTATATATATTTATATGCCATCTTAATTAAATTTAAGATATATTTTTTTTTATGTATATTTCACATGTCTAAGTGTCAACCTAATTGAAGATGTATTTTTTATGTATATTTTTTTGTATATTTTATATGTTTTAATTCAATGTATATTTTTGATATATACGTTTTGTATATATTAATATATATTATTATCGAAGTAAGATCTTTATGTTAAGAAAGGAAGAAAGAAGGAAGAGAACAACTTAAGAAAGATAATTAAAAAGAAAACGAATAGAACAAATTTAGAAAATATATTGGCCTCGGTAGAAAAATAAATTAAGAAGATGAAGAAAAAGAAGGAAAGCTAATAGATAAAGAGAAAAAAAAGGTATGATTTTTGTACAAAGAATTATTGATTTTCCATTCAAATTGCTTATGTTTATGGATTAATAATTAATATTCCTATTTTAATGGAACTGTGTGCCACAAATATAAATATTTTCCTGCCACAACTGTAATATTGGATTTCCTGCTAAGAATTTGTTATATTTCTTTTAAACTGTGACAGTTATGTAAAGTTCTCGTTCGTAACATATTTGCTTATTATAGGTTGGCATACAAATTAGGTACACACATAAAATTGATAAAGCAATTCAAAGTTCGATTCAATATACACGTTTCTTTCAAATTAAAAAACTATTGTATGTATGTGAACTTATATAATTATTATCTTGAAAAATATACTTCTATCATTAAAATGTAGCCCATATTTGACTATCTATAACTTTAATCTATTTTGACCATCTAAAAATTACACGTAGTATGAACATTTTAAAGGCCAAACTTCGTAATAATGCAGGAGAAAATGTATAACATGTATTACAGATGAGTTGCCATTATTTTTTTTCTTTTTTCTTTTTTAAAAATATTCTATCACTACCCAAAATCTCACTAAGTCGTGATAGCACCTAACCCAACCCGCTAGTTAAGCCAATCAATGAATAATATAACTCAAATGAAAGATCATTAATAACATGAAACAAGATAGCTGAATTTCATACAATTTTTTCAAGGATTAGTAGTACAAGTCAAGAGCCACTAAAATTTAGGTTTACAAAGTTGGTATGAAAATAAATGCAATATCCGCTTGGCAGATACATGAAGAGAAGTACAAATTTTGAACTACCAAGAACAACTGGTAGTTATATCCGGGAAGTAGGTACATTTTCAATGCCATCTTCTGCCATCCACAACAGCTTAACTCCAAGGTCTGCACGTAAGATGCAGAAACATAATACGAGTACAACAGACCCCATGTACTCAGTAAGTATCTTGACTAACCTCAGTAAAGTAGTGACGAGGTTTCAGGTCAAAGATACTCACTATATATAACTTGTACAACTCATAACATATACGTATACCCAGCAACAATATCGAAGTCTAAACATGAAATATAGTACCATCAAACAATGCACATAGAGAGGATGTACGCAGGTCTCTTAACAGTTCAACATATAAAGAAGATATGCATTTGATATCAGATAACACATCAACAATTGCATATAGAGAAGATATGCACAGGTACTGTTATAGTTAAACTACTTGGCATATGGAGAAGATATGCATCTAACATTATTAAATCCTCAAGCTTGCATATAGAGAAGATATGCGTAAAATATCAAATGATCCTTCCACAGTTGCATATAAAGAAAATATGCATGAAATTTCAGATAGTCCGTCAACAGTTGTGTATAGAAAAGATATGCTTGGAATATCAGATAATCCATCAACAATTGCATATAGAGAAGATATCCATGACTAAACAAGTCAAGTTACACGGATCCATATATAGAAAAGATATGTACGGTGATTCATCTCATTAAGTAAAGCAGCATATAAAGAAGATATGTATAAAAGATATGTATACATCCAGGAACTAGCATATTGTCACGACCCCAATTTTCCTCCGTAGGATGTTGTGATGGTACCTAGTCTCTACGACTAGGTAAGCCTAACAATTAATAATAATCTGACAGAAATAATTAATAGAATACTAAAATAAGGCTGAATGACTGATATAAACTTCCAAAAACCGGATCAACAACAGTACACTCCCCCAAAATCGGTGGAACAGAGTCATAAGCTCTATCGAGTAAAACTATAGTAACTACTACATCATTGTCTGAAGGGACATACAACAGTAAATAAGGATAAGGGAAGGTGACTCCGAGGCCCGCGGACGTCAAGCAGGCATACCTTGAAGTTTACGTAAAGCAGCTAACAGATGATCTCTAACGACCGACACGAGCAAACGTACCTGGATCTGTAAAAAATATGCAGAAGTGTAGTATGAGTACACCACAATGGTACCCCAGTAAGTATCAAGCCTAACCTCGGTAGAGTAGTGACGAGGCTATGTCAAGACACATACTAGGATATAAATAAGCAGTATGAAAATGTAATAAGGATAAATAATGGAAAGAGAAGAAATAACTGATACAAAAGAAGATAATAACATGAACTAATACCAGAAATTAAACATGGGAATAATATAAAAGAAGCAATTGAAGAGAACCAAAATGATCATATACGGACAACAACTTCTAGAACAAAGAAGAGTAACATAACAAGAACGTTCTCGCCAAAAGCGCTTTGCAACATGAGATAAACAAAAAAATAACACAACGAGGTATTGCCTCATGTACAATAAGAATCACAACCGAGGTACCGCCTCGTATAAATCAAGAATCACAACCGAGGTACCGCCTCGTATTCACATTTCTTAATTTTAATCACAATCTTTCCTTATACCGCCGCGTGAGCCTTACATTTGAAATAGGTTTTGAAAACAGTTTTCCTGAAATAGCTACAAGCACTTTAGCCCACCTTATGACGCCGTGTGGCTTCACGTAGTTCCTCTACAAGCAACATACATATAAGTCCCACCTTATACCGCTGCATGCACATCAACCCCAAGCCTTATATCGCCGTATGTGCGTCAATATCACATTATAATAAAAACTCACATCACAAGTGCCATATATCACAACTTGCCAACAATACATAATATCAATGTTTCCACAATATAGTCCATGTCTCCATCACAACGGGTATAAGAATATCAACAACAACAATGAATGTAAAATGCTCAACAAAGAAGAGGTTTCAACAATAACAATTTCGCCTCAACGATTAACGGCTTTCATAACTTCAACACCAATAACTCAACAATGAGAGACAATATATAACCACAATGTTAAATAAGAATAACTCACAATAGAAGAGATAACATGTAGCAATGTCTTCAAATAATGGAAATCAACAATGAAAGAGATAACATGAACAATAACTTCAAATAATGGCAATCAACAATGAAAGAGGTAACATTAACAATAATTTCAATTAATGATAATCAACAATGAAAGAGATAACATGTATAATGACTTCAAATAATGATAATCAACAATGGAGAGATAATATGTAACAATAAAAGAGGCAACAAGTTCAACTAAAATATGAGAGCAATTTATCAATTATGAGGTAGAACAAGTGTTAACGAAATCATTTAAGGCATGTAAGGATAGACTAACACAAGTAAGAATAGATTGACTAGGAGAAATTAGAACATGATATGGTATTTTAATTAAAGCATGAAAATAGTCTAAGTAGCCTAAACCGGTAAAATAATACGTACAACCCGTGTACCCACTCGTTACCTTGCGTACACGGCTTTCACATAGCACAAAAGACACAATCAATACCAAATCCTAAGGGGTAGTTCCCTCCCCTCCCCATAAAGTTAGGCAACACATTTACCTCAACTAGGCCAATTCAACACTCGAAAATAGCTTTTTCATTAAAATCCGCCTCCACACGGCTCAAATCTAACCAAAATCGATTTAATATTATCAAACAATGCTAGGGAATTTATTTGCAATAGATAAAGCTAAGATTTTTACACCTTTTCCAAAAAGTGAATAAAAGTCAACCCGGGGCTTGTCCGGTCAAAACTCGGGTCCAATTATAAATTTCATCTACCCATGACCCCACAAGTCCATATATATGATTAGTTTCAAAATTCGAGTCCAAATCGACTCTTAAAACTCAATTTCTTATTTTTCAAAAACTGGACAAAGTTTTACAATTTTTTTCACTTTGATTAACATGATTTTGATATTAAAATCTAAGATACGTTGATGGAATATGATTAGAAATAGATTAGAATCACTTAGTCAAGATTTGTAGGTGAAAATCCCCTCTCCAAATCACCTCCTACCGAGTCTAGGGTTAAAAACAATGAGAGAATGTGTTCAAAAATCCCTTATGGGAAAATTGTTGAATGGGAAAATTCTTGCAAACAATGATGAGAAAGGGATGGCTCAGTTAGTTGAAAAATTTGAGCTACAAGGATGGAGACACATATTTGTTAAGGCATTTGTCACGACCCAAATCCCCCCTCCGTATAACGCCGTGACGGCACCTAGTCTCTACGACTAGGTAAGCCTAACATTCGCGGAATAATAAAATAAAAACAAAATTTTAACACCTAACTGTTCAAAAATACACAGCAAATCCTAAAACCCGGAACATTCGTAAATCACAACCTACAGAAGGAAAAATCTAGTGTCTCTATACATCAGAATTCTAACAAGGAAAAATACAGAAGATAATGGACATGAGAAAGAGTAGAAGGGGAATCCGAGGTCTGCGGACGCGGTAGATATACCTTGAAGTCTTCAAAGCTGTCCCGGCTTACTGATAGTGCGGCTGATAAGGTGCACCTGGATCTGCACACGAAAAACATGTGCAGAGAGTAGTACGAGTACACCACAATCGGTACCCAGTAAGTGCCAAGCCTAACCTCGGTCGAGTAGTGACGAGGTCAGTTAGGGCCCTACCGGTAAATATATAATAAAACAATATAGAGTGTAATACCGCAATAAAATAAATGCTAAAATTTAACAACAATGGAATCATGGAAGGTAATAGCTCAGTACACAAAAAAAACACAACAGGGGATCTCCCGAGATACCGTCTCGTAGTCCCAAATGTAAATGTACAGGGGGATCTCCCAGAATACCGTTCCGTAGTCCCAAAGTAAATGTGCAGGGGGATCTCCCGGAATACCGTTCCGTAATCCCAAAGTAAATGTGCAGGGGAATCTCTCGGAATACCGTTCCGTAGTCCCAAAGTAAATATGCAGGGGAATCTCCCGAAATACCGTTCCGTAGTCCCAAAGTAAATATGCAGCGCGAGTGATAGAAATACAACTACATCACGAAATTCTTACAATTTAGTCTAAGTACCAGTCAGGGAAGAAGCAAGAAAATTCACTAAGCATGTTGCACATAATTCACATAAATAATTAAGACACGTAGACATGTTGTATTAGACTAAACATGATAGCTACACATATTGGAATAACTAAATTAAGAATGAAAATAGATTAGTATTCATTAAAATGGTATAACTCAAAATAACAGGAAAACATGTTGCTGCTCGGCAAGAAAATTGGGTTTTACCACAACTAGCCCGTGTACGTACTCGTCACCTCACGTACACGGCGCTCACATAGCACAATAGTTCCAAATCTTAAGGGGATTTCCCCCACGCAAAGTTAGGCAAGCCACTTACCTCGAACCAAGCTCAATCAATCGGTCACAATTCCTTTTTCACGAGTATACGACTCCGAATGGCCCAAATCTAGCCAAAAGCAATTACATATCATAAATGCAACAATAATAGCCTCATCTAATTAATGAAATCAACATTTTAACAAAAATTCCGAAATTAACTCAAAAATTATCCGTGGGGCCCACATCTCGGAACCCAACAAAAGTTACAGAATATGAACACCCATCCAACCACGAGTCCAACCATATAAATTTCACCAAAATCCCACATCAACTCAAATCTCAAATCTTCAATTAAAGTCTATGAAGATTTCTACCATTTTCAACCCAATCTTTAGCCATTTGAACTTAAAAATCTTTTCACAACCTTATTGGTATGTATACATAATACTCTTACATCCAAGAATCATACTATAAATCATCCATTTTTACTCCAAACCCGATATTGAAGAATTGAGAAAAGAAATTCTTACCTCTTTGAAGCCCTAGCAAGATCCTTGTGAAATCTTCAAACCTTGAACAAGAATTGATGGATAAATGACTAAGTCTTCACTTTCTCTCTCTAAAATGCTCTCACCTCTCTCTAAAATATTAGATTTTGGCTAAAAAAAATGAGCTTCAAGGGCTATAAATCGAAATTGGGTCGGGTCAAAAATTAGAAAGAATGGAAGCTCCGACGCAGTTATGCGGTCGGATATGCGATCGCATAACAAGTATGCGGTCCGCATAACGGTCGCATAATTTGGCCTCCAAAGCTGGGCGTTACTGACCCGGTCTGCGGTCATTATGCGGTCTGCATACTTGTTCTGCGATCGCATAATGCACCGCAAAATAGGTGGTCTGCGGTCGCATAGTGCACCGTGGATTTTCCTCAAATCTTGCCCCTCTATTGATCCACTTTGAGACCATTATGTGGTCCGCAGAGTGATTGTGCGATCGCATAAGGTCGCAGAAATGACCCTTTTCCGACAAAATTTTCCTTTACACATCGGTGCATTGTTCAACCCAAAAAGTCCGAGACGCGGCGAGCTTGTACTAATTGATCCACCTCGACACTACCAAACCTTATTTTCCTTAGCAAAAAATTTCTCCGGGGTCGTTACACATAAGTCAACATCCAGTCAACCTTTTCAACTTAAATTCTAAACCTTGGAACTAAGTGCTCCAAATCATTTCAAAACCTCACCGGACCCAAACCAATTACCCCAGCAAGCCAAATAACAACTGTAATTCACAATTTGAGCAGTAAATGGGGAAACAAGATTATAATACTCAAAACGACCGACCGGGTCATTACAACATTCCCTCTTGTGTGTGTGCCTGTTGTGGTGGAGTTCTATGCAAACTTCCAACTTGATGGCAAAGTGGTCAAGAGTTCTGTAAGGTGGTTTGACATGGAGCTTGTCGCTGAAGATCTTGGGATGCTTATGAATATTCCCTCTTTAGGTTTTGACAACTACTTGAGGAAAAAGTGGCCAGCCATAGGCAATGATGTGGACACAGGAATTGTGGTCACAAGGAAGTTTCCTCAGAAGTTTGAGTTAGATGCTCCCCAGAAGGTGTAAAAGACTGATATGACTCCCTTTCACAAGCTGCTATTTCACTTTGTGAATTCCTGCATATTGCATAGATCTGAGAGGAGGCACGAGGCTACCCTGCTGGACATAGCTGTGATGGAACTACTTGACACTGGTAGAGCCATAAATATCCCTATCTCGATGATTCGACACATGGCAAAGGACGCAGACACTTCCAAGCCTAAGCATGCTATGCCTTATGGCTTCTTGTTTACTAAGATGTTTGACAAGTTCAATATTACCTTCCGTGAGCTTAAGTTTGGAAACTACAATGATGTTTTGGGTGCTGTTACCCTCAAGCAGTGTGGCTATGAGGAGATCAAGGCTAGGGGACCAACATGTTCTGCTATTCTACCTAGTAGCACACTACTAAAAATTCGCTAAAAACCGACCAAATATTTTCGACCAACGTTGGTCGGTCACAAAAAGCGACCAAAAACCGTCCAGCTTGGACGGAAACTGGAAATTTTTTTTATATTTTTTTAAACTAAATACAGACCAACGTTGGTCGGTAAATTGGTCAACGAATTAACCCAGCTGGTCAGACAAGAAAATTTTGGATTACCGACCAACGTTGGTCAGTAATCTGGACCCAATTTTTTAAATTTTAATAATTATTTTATTATTTAAAATATTTTATAATATTTAAGAATTTATATTTAAATTTACCGACCAACGTTGGTCGGTTAATGCAGGGGAAGCATTTACCGACCAACTTTGGTCGGTAATTGTTATTTTCTGCAAAATAACCGACCAAAGTTAGTCGGTTATTACGTCAACATTGGTCAAACTTTTGTATTACTTTTATATTTACTATCTAAATAATATAAATGTAATTCGTTAACACTTTTGTAATACAAATAATGAATATACTATATATAACATACTATATATGTAGTTAAAGTAGTACAACGAAGTGTGTTTTATATATATATACACACACACACACACACACACAAAAACATATACTATAACAAGCTATATATATAGTTAAAGTATTACAATAAAGTGTGTGTCTGTGTGTGTGTGTGTGTGTGTGTGTATATAGAGGTATAGCCGTATATATATAAGAACACGAAGCGCTAGGACCACAGGGTCGGGTTCTTTTAGGGATTGACTTGTGAAGATCCTAATTAGTATATATAATTTATCATCAAATATATCTATTTGTAAATTGATTCATTGACTTATAACTTACTTAGATGCATCGATGAATATTAAAAACAAAACGTTTAACCTATATCGACTAATAGTAAAAACAAAACGTCTCGACCTATATCGATTAATCTATGTCATGCATTATTAGTGATGAATGAATGAAAAATAGAAGAATTAATATATAACATCTTTGACATATATATATATATAAAATAATTAATACTAAACATCTTTGACATATATATATATATATATATATGGATCACAAATTAAATAAACGAAAGAAGTTATTAGTATTAAGTAAACGAGTTAAATTAATAGGTCAAACATGGTCAAACTTTAACAAGCTATATATATACATACTAACATATACTATAACAAGCTATATATATAGTTAAAGTATTACAGTGAAGTGTGTTTGTGTGTGTGTGTGTGTGTGTGTGTGTATAGGTATATATATATATATATATATATAAGAACACGAAGCGCTAGGACCACAGGGTCGGGTACTTTTAGGGATAGACTTGGGAAGTGTGATGACCCAAAATGTCATTTTTAAATTTAATAAGTAATTCTGTGTTCTAAGATCTTAAAAAGCATCATTTATCATTCCTCGACTTGCGTGCGCAGTCCGTAAAATTTTCCTGAAAGTTTTCATGTGAAAAATGGATTAAAATGGGAAAAAGAGCTTTAAAACTCAACTAAGTTGACTTTGGTCAATATTTTGAGCAAACGGATCCGGATCAGAATTTTGAAAATTTCGATAGCTCCGTATCGTGATTTGGGACTTGGGCGTATGCCCGAAATTTAATTTGGAGGTCCCTAGCTCAAGTTATGACCATTTAACGGAACTAGCAATTTAAAGGCTAAATATTTCATGTTGGACCACGGGGTTGACTTTTTGATATAGGAGCCGGAATTCGATTCTGGAAATTTAAACATCTCCGTTATGTCATTTATGACTTGTGTGCCAAATTTAAAGTAATTCCGGATTCATTTAATATGTTTTGACACAAGATTTACAAATTAAAAATTTAAAACTCAAAGTTCGAATCGGGGTGTGAATTGTAATTTCAGTGTGTTTGATGTGATTTTAGACCTCGAGTCAGTCTGTATTATATTACGGTACTTGTTGGTACATTCGAGTGGGGTCCCGAGTACCCCGAGAGTGAAACAGATTGAAATCGAAACAAGAATTGGACTTAAGCACAAATCTGAAATTTGGGTTCTGATATAATCGCACCTGCGGAATTTTGACCGCAGGTGCGAGCTCGCAGAAGCGAGACTTCCATCGCAGATGCGGCCTTCGCAGGTGCAGCCCTTTTGCGCAGAAGCAGACGTCGCAGGTGCGGCATTTTGTCCGCAGATGCGAAACCTCGCCTGGCTGCCCCTTTTCCAGATGCGAGCTCGCATGTGTGAGCCCAGGCACCGCAGATGAGAAAATGCTGGGCAGATTACATAAAATCGGGTCTTAGCCATTTTTACTCATTTTTGAGTTTTGAGTCTCGGATTTGGGTGATTTCAAGGGGGATTTTCACGATTTTGAACTGGGTAAGTGTTCTTTATCATAAAGTTATTATATTTCACAAATCCATGTCTATATTCATCATTTATTTCGGATTTAGATGGAAGAAATTGGAATTTTTGTAAAACTTTCCAAAAACGAAAAATTTAGATTTGAAGGTCTATTTGATATCGAAATTGGACAAATTTGGTATGGTTGAACTCGTATCGGAATGGGTGTTCAGATTTCGTGAGTTTTTTAGGGATTTGAGACGTGGGTCCCACCGCCGAATATTTTAATGAATTTTGAATTTTTATCCGAAAAATTTGTAAATTCATATGGAATTAATTCCTATGATTAGTATTGAATATATTGAATTGTTTGTGAATAGATTTGAAGCTTTTAGAGGCAAATTTAAAAGGAAAAGCTGTGGCTGAATAATTGATTGGAATTTGCAAAACGAGGTAAGTGTCGGGGTTAACCTTGACTTGAGGGAATAGAACCTTTAAATTATTTGTTATGTGAATTGCATGTAAACGACGTATAGGCGAGGTGACGAGTGTCTATACGTCGTCAAATTAATTGTTTGCCTGCTTACTTGAAAAATCATAAATTATTTTTAATCTTAAATTAATTATTATAATAATTATTTCTCTCTTATTCTTTGCAAATATAAATTCTTAAATTCCTGCATTAATGGTTACATGCTATTTGAATTATGTGCCTTAATTGTTATTTGACATTTAGCATAATAAATATTAAACTGCCTAATTGCTCCCTGATTTCCATAAAAAATTTCTATTTGTCATTGTTTGCTTCATAATTAAACCATAATTATTGTATGCTTGTTGTCTTGTAATTTTATATTAATTGTTACCTTTATTGGGAAAATTTCTTCTATAAGAATTGGTAAATGAAAATGTTGGAGGAGCGGGTTGCACACCGCAACATGATTGATTATAATGAATATATTAGAGGATCGGGTTGCACGCCGCAACAGACTTATTAAAAGTCAATATTGGAGGGTCGGGTTGCACGCCGCAACAGACTTATTAAAAGTCAATATTGGAGGATCGGGTTGCACGTCGCAACAGACTTATTAAAAGTCAATATTGGAGGATCGGGTTACACGCCGCAACAGACTTATTAAAAGTCAATATTGGAGGATCGGGTTGCACGCTACAACAAAATTGAATGTGAATATATTGTGAGAGCGGGTTGCACGCTGCAACAGAATTGGTTGAAATAATAATGGATTATGACTGCTGGGTAGGTTTCAATTATTATAAATGAGTTACCTATTTTATTTATATTATTTGTTGTTATTATCAATATTGCGTACAGGTTAATGTAAGTGAACCGCCTTAGCCTCGTCACTACTTCGTCGAGGTTAGGCTCAACACTTACCAGTACATGGGGTCGGTTGTACTGATACTACACTCTGCACTTCTTGTGCAGATTTTGGAGTTGGTCCCAGCGGCGTACCATAGACTTGCTCGGATTTCAGCTATCAGAGGAGACTTGAGGTATAACTGCATGGCGTCCGCAGTTCTGAAGTCCCCGTCTATTGTACTTTAGCTGTGTGTTTATTTCCAGACAGCTTTATATTATTCAGACCTTTATTTATATTTATTCTAGAAGCTCTTGCACTTGTGACACCAATTCTGGGATGGCATTTAGACACCGTTGTTTGATGGATTATTTCACTATATTTCAAATTTTGCTTCCGCATTTGTTTCCTTATTATTAATAAATTTAAAATTGTTTTAAAAATAGATAATATTATTCTAACGTTGGCTTTCCTAGCAAGTGAAATGTTAGGCGCCATCACGGTTCGAAGGTGGGAATTTCGGATCGTGACAGTTGGTATCAGAGCACTAGGTTACATAGGTCTTACGAGTCACGAGCAAGTTTAGTAGAGTCTGAAGGATAGGTACGGAGACGTCTGTACTTATCTCTCAGAGGCTATGAAGTTTAGGAACAATATCACTTCTTTCTTATTCTATCGTGTGATTTTATTCTATCATCGATGATTGAACTATTCTACTCTTATTCTCTCGCAGATGGTGAGAACGCGTAATACCTCTACCGATGGACAGGGACTAGAACCCCCGGTGGCAACTATGGCCAGGGGTAGAAGTCGAGGTTGAGGTCGTGCTAGAGGCCGAGGTAGAGCTCAGTCCAGAGCTCGAGAAGCAGCACCTGTTGAAGAACCTCAGATAGACCTTCAGGAGGAGGTCCCAGTTTAGAATGTACCAGTTGGACCAGTTCAGGCCCCAGAAGGATTCATAGCCACTCCAGTGCTTCAGGACGCTCTAGTCCGATTGGTGAGTCTTATGGAGGGTGTAGCCCAGAATGGTATATTTCCAGTGGCACCAGCCGTCTCACAGGCTGGGGGAGGATCACAAACTCCCACTACTCTCGCCCCGGAGCAGATGGCTCCCCAGAATCAGGCTCCAGCAGCCCCGCCATTTGGGGTAGTTCAGCCAGTTATTGCGGCACAGACCGGTGATAGGCCCGCCATGTCTTTTGAGGCCTTATTGAGACTGGATAAGTTTACTAAGCTCTTTTCAGTTCACTTCAGTGGTACACCTTTTGAGGACCCACAAGATTATCTTGAACGCTGTCACGAGGTGCTGCGAAACATGGGTATAGTTGAGACCAATGGAGTTGATTTTGCTGTATTCCAGATGACGGGTTCTGCCAAGAGGTAGTGGAGAGATTATACATTGACCCGACTAGTCGGATCACCTACACTTACCTGGGAGAAGTTCTCTCAGCTATTTCTGGAGAAGTTCCTCCCTATCACACTGAGAGAGAAATTCCGCAAGTAATTTGAGCGTCTACAGCATGGCAGTATGACTGTTACTCAGTATGAGTCCCGTTTTGTGGATTTGGCCCGCCATGCTCTCCTTTTACTACCTACGGAGAGAGAGAGAATGAGGAGGTTCATTGAGGGACTCACTCACCCTATCAGACTTCAGATGGCCAAGGAGACTGGAAGTGAGATTTCTTTTCAGGCGGCTGCTAATGTCGCAAGGAGGATCGAGATGGTTCTTTCACAGGAAAGAGGGCAGAGGTCCGATAAGAGGCCTCGTCAGTTCGGTGGTTAGAGTGGTGCCTCGTCTGGAGGCCGGGGTAATTTTGGTAGGGGTCATTGTTGCGAACAAACACGCTCACGCAAGTATACATGGTCGTCAAGTAATAGAGTAGTGAATAAAGTATCGTTCCCAAGAAGATTTATGATTAACTTTTGACTAATTTAAACTCAAATAGCTTATCGATTCCAGCGATTTCTTATAAAATAGATAATTGTCTAATTTACGACCTAAAAACTATCAATTAATGAAATATTAGAATTCAACACAACACTTAAATAGTTTTAAATAACAATCAATGGGAGATAATATTCCAGGGTCACGGGTTATCTAACAATCATGTTGCATTCTTAGCTTAAAATAACTAATTGATTTATCTGGATCGTTGATTGACAGGGTTAATATTACTCATAAGAATCTGTCGATTTCTTACTCGCCTATTCAAGCTAACTTAATGCTTATATGTCTATGGAATTAATATTAACAAGAATGCATTTACACTTCCTGTATTTCAACCGAGCAAGACAATTAGGTATATTTCTATCCTAATTGCGAATCCGTTCCCCGATGCCCGGGTTCAAGAACTTGCTCTATTTAATTCTATATGCAATCTAGAGTTCCCACTTTCGAGTTCAACTTTAGATTCGTAGATAGTATTTCACTGTTAGCTACTCAGTAAAATAATTAAAAACAGAATTAAATAAACAAACCAATATGATAAAATCAACTTTGTCAAATTAAACACCAAACATCAACATTCATGTATACCCATGACCCTAGAACAATAGGTTTCTTAGCCACTCATGTTCATACAATCATCAAAAATAATGTTTTCAAACATAAAATCAATGAATACTAGGAAAGGGATGGAAGAATTGATCAAATCCTTGCTTTCGAGTGTTTTGCACCTCCCTCTTCTCTCTAAATCACATCCTCCCTTCAAAAATAGGTTTAGGTTGGCTTTTATATGAGTTGGGGGCGTCTAGGGGTCGAAATAACCGAGTCCTAGTCCAAAAAGGAAAATTCCCGTCTTGAGCATCCAGGGCAGCGTGGGGCGTTGGCCCTGGCGCTCAAACTTTTTGGTCTCTGTAAAGTGTGCCACAGCCAGCGCCCCCGCACTGGCTGTGGCCCTCAAATTTCCATTTTTGCGATTTTGTCCCGATTTCGCTCCAATTCGCGCCCTTTCATCCCAAATTGCATCCGAATGATTCCTACACATAGAAATACCAAAATTTAGCACAAATAATCATATTAAACATCTCAAATCGTCGAGACATGAGTAAAATGTGAGGTGATATATATCAAAATATGCATACATTAAGCCGATTATCAACACCCCACACTTAGACTCTTGTTCGTCCTCGAACAATGGAACTATATTAGCACCCCCAAAACGTACTTAGCACTATGAAAGAGGACCTCACAATTAATTCACTCAAACAACCTACCTTTTGACTATGATCGATGTCGGCGATTAGGCATGGACACACAAATTTCACATTCTTCCCGTTTTTAAATAGTTCAAGTATACTCAATGTTTTTCAACCAACTCAATCAACTCAAGCAACCTCTCCACAACCACCTTACCTCAAGAGAAGACTCGTTACCACTAAGCATCCTCAATACACGCACTTACCCAACACAAGAAAGTGTACAATTTCACCAATCCGTCATGAAATCAAGTGCCCTCACCACAAGCAAAAGAGTGAATATCAAAGTAGTCCGTAAATTTAAATATGTCATTGAACATAAATTAAGAACATCACACAATTGAACAACATTCACTCACCATAAGCTTGCCCGTAGTGTATATCTCTACTAATCTAAGCTAGCTAAATCTAGGATCAATTAGGACTTTAAGGTTGTAATGTAGGCTAAGGGACGAGTAGGATACATTTAGGAATAGTGACTAACCCTCCTAAGCACTTTAATACACTACACTCACAATTCAAGCGCAATATCTTCTCAACCCATTCACTTGTCATACACCATAACTAACATAGACCTCTTTTCCATCAAGCACCTCTATGGATTCACTAGCACAAGTGAGAGAGATTAGGAGGTGTGTATATTTCTACATTATTTGCACTTTTGTTTGCTTTTTCTTGCGAAAATTTTCCTCTCTGCCTTTTTTTTTTCCACACACTCCATACACTGAAGTTCATAAACTAGTGACCTTTATTCACAATTTTAGTGCACCTTAAGGGCCCTTCCATGGTTCCACTCGGAAGCCACTTCGTAATCTCTCACCTTACTTCTTTTAGCGACTAAGTGCCTTAGGAGGTAAAGGTTCAACAATCTCACCTTAAGAACAATTAGGAGTACGGCTTGTAATGTGATTGCCAAGGAAACGGTCTATAGGCTCAAAGGGGCTAGCAATGGGAAAATTTTATTTGTCAGTGACAAGCACCTTTATGGTCAAGCAAGAAACGCCTATGTCATCTCCTAGACTAGCACAACTTAATGATTTCGCGTTGATTAACACACAGGGCAAGTTTTAGACTACACAAGATAGCACAGAATATCAACAATCCTTACACACACATGGCACTTGACTCACTCAAGACGGTTCTGTGTGACTCTCAAGTTAAGCAGGCATATCAAGTTGACAATTGTTTAAGCAACACTGCACTAGGTGGCATACAAGTCAATCAACTGAGAAAAAGGCGTCAAAGAGTAGGCTACTTAATTTACTTGGGCATTACAATTTAAATAATATATGCAGGAAGACAGAGCGCATGTCCTAACTTAACTTGCCAACACCAAACATGTCAACAGGTACCTCAGAGCAATCTCGATTTTCTCCCTTATCCTACTCTTAAAAACAAAAACTAAACTAAATTTTTTGGTTCGAGCTACACCCTTGGAAAAGAACCGATGTCGAAAGAAAAACCAAGGGATATTACCTAACTACCTAAAAAAAACAAAAGGAAATCTTTTTGGTATTTTTAATCGGACTTTAATCCCTCAAGAAAATTGTCCAACAGATCCATCGTCGGGAAAAGTCCCAAGTTTTTGTTTATTTTTTTATTTTTTTTATCTAGCTAATTAGACTATGTTAGTCTTAAACTAAGCTAAAAGGTGATAAAAGAGAAGAAAAAAAAATAATAACACTAAAAATTATATACAATTCAAGGAGTATTCCCTCCACCCTACATTTAAATAATGCATAGTCCCCAATGCTTAATAAATTCAAAAATAAGGTAAGGTGGAAAGAAAGAACTCCCTGTTAGTCGGAGTCTGCCTCATCAGGATGCCAACCAGCTGCGGCAATGGGCTCATCATCATCTCCAAAAGGTACCAAAGCCATTGGTCCCATAACTTCATCATCATCCGCATCCTCATTATCAGATTCTTTGTCAGTGTTTTCATCCTCAGATGGATGAACGGGACTGCCTGGTGCTATGCCCAACATCTCCTTGGAAGAACTGGAGAGATCACTTCGCAATTGCGTGCGCTCCTCATCTGACACCCCAAGCTTGCTCATAATAACATTGAGGGATTTGTAAAGATACCTGTTGAAATTTTCGTCCCTCTCATTCCTAGCAGCTTGGGTGAGCTTGGATGTGGGTTCTAGCATGGATGTGATGTCTAACAATGCTGTGGGTGCCTCCACTACCTCATCATAGCCATGGTACTCTGGTACCCCACGAGAGAGCATGTGTTGTGTTAAGGTGTTGCAAAAAAAAAAACCTTTTTATCCTTTCTCCAAAACGGGTGCGGGTCATCTCCCCAAGCATGAGCTCACCCACATTTATGGGGCGCCCGGTCATCAAAAAGTAGATCGCGCACACTCGAGCTCGAGTGCACTCAGTATTATGTTCAACGGGCATTAATCTAGCTTGCACAAAGTTTTGCCAAACCTTGGCCGTTTTGTTGAAGTCGAAACGGAGCATTTCAAGTTGAATATTTCCCTTAGTTCACGTCCATTTTGCATTAGAATCAATGCCACAAAGTGTGTGACGTATTGCTTGGTAGCTTGGACTTTGACGAACTTTCGAAGCCTTCGTGGGTTAGGACTATCAACTCCCAAAAATGACACAAGGTTTCCCTATCCATTGGAATCTCCTTTCCTCTGACCCACGACATGTCATTTTTCTTGTTCCAGTTGGCATATAACTCTCTTACCATGCTGAGATTTGCCGGGCCCGGACATTCGAGGAGCTTATCCATTTTCTTTTCAATCAATGTAGCAAGTATATCTGGGAAGTTCCGTTCTAAAGCCTTCACATTTATCCCCATTTCAGACACATATCTCCCATATGGAACAAAAGTATCATGCCATTTGATGGCGTCATCCCGAACAAGTTCCACTCGATGCCGTGGTGGCCTCGTAGACCCGCTAGCCTGTTGCTTTCCCTTGGCTTATCGGGAGGAGCTCTCGCCTTGCTTGCGTTTCTTTGGAGGGGGAGCAGTAGTGGAGGACTTCCCCACCCCTTTTCCTTTAGCGGCATCATCACGAGCCATAGCAACCTTAGAGTCTTGGGATGAAATTGAGCAAGAAATATTGAAGAATATTAAAATTTGAGAGAAAAGGGGAAAAGGAAGAAGAAGTGTTCATGTGTTTTTTTGTTTTGAAGAGAATGGGGGTTTTGGGTTGGGTTGTCTCTAATTTAGGTGGGGGAATGGGTTTGGGTAATTGGGTATGGGTTGGGTTGTGAGTGTATATGGGTAATTGGGTAGGGTATTTTTAATTAAATAAAGAAAACGAAAATTAAAACAAAACTTACTCACCATGACCACCAGCCCAGCGCCCCACGCTGGGGATGGCGCTGAAGCATCGAGGATACTGCAAAGTGCGCCCCAGGCAGCGTGGGGCGCTGGCCTGGGCGCTCACTTCGCCGATTTTTTTTTATATATTTTTTTTTACAATCCCGAGTATCCGAGCACTCAATATATACATTACACACATTCCACACCATTTCAACCTACAAAAAAAATATTATTGCCTACAAAAGAAAAAAAAACTATGCTTCAAAAGCGGTAAAAATTGGGTTGCCTCCCAACGAGCGCCTAATTTAACGTCGCGGCACGACTCAACACATGTTTAAGCATCTGCTAAGTCCAGTGAGGTTTTGTGACGTGCAATGTCACCACCCCAATAATGTTTTATTCTCTGGCCATTTACCAAGAAGGTACCACTTGATCTCGTATCATGCAGTTCCACCGCTCCGTGAGGCCTCACACTTACCACAACAAAAGGACCTGCCCAACGAGACTTAAGCTTTCCAGGGAATAGCTTCAACCTTGAATTGAACAAGAGAACTTCTTGACCCGACTCAAACTCTCGATGTTGAATGTGCTTGTCATGCCACCTCTTCATCTTTTCTTTATATAATTTGGCATTTTCATATGCGTGCAATCGAAATTCATCAAGCTCGTTGAGTTGCAGCAACCTATTTTCACCAGCTAAGTCCATATCCATATTTAGCTTTTTGATCGCCCAATAAGCTTTATGTTCAAGCTCGATGGGCAAGTGGCATGCCTTCCCATAAACCCACCTGTACGGAGAAGTACCTATGGGAGTCTTGTATGCAGTTCGATATGCCCATAATGCATCATCCAGCTTCCCTGCCCAATCTTTTCTATTTCCACTTAATGTTTTCTCCAGAATCTGCTTTACTTCTCTGTTTGAAACTTCTACTTGACCACTCGTTTGAGGATGATAGGCAGTGGAAACTTTGTGCTTAACTCCATACTTTGTAAGAACATTATTCAGCAATTTGTTACAAAAGTGAGTTCCTCCGTCGCTTATTAACACTCTTGGAGTCCCAAAGCGCGTGAAGATCTTCTTCTTTACAAAGCTTACCACTACCTTTGCATCATTAGTAGGAAGAGCAATGGCCTCCATCCACTTAGAAACATAGTCGACCGCCACCAAGATGTACCTGTGCCCATTAGAATATGGGAACGGTCCCATGAAATCAATCCCCCAAACATCAAAAAGCTCTACTGCCAGAATATTTTGCAAGGGCATCTCGTGCTTCCTTGTGATAGTTCCGGTTCTTTGGCATCTGTCACAATTTTTAACAAAGGCATGTGCATCTTAAATAATTTTGGCCAATAGAAACCTGATTGTAACACTTTTTGGGAGGTTCTATCCCCACCGTGATGACCTCCATATGGCGAAGCATGACAACCATGCAATATTGCATTCATCTCTTCTTCAGGAACACACCTTCGCACCAACTGATCTGCGCATTGCCTATATAAGAATGGCTCATCCCATATGTAGAGCCTCACATCATGTAAGAATCTTCTTCTATTATCAGGTGTTAATTCTAGTGGTGTCACCCCACTTGCAATAAAATTCACATAATCCGCATACCATGGGGCTTTACCTGAGGTGACTGCTAATAGCTGCTCATCACGAAATGTTTCTTTGATTGACTCTCCTTCAGCTACATGGTTCCTACTTTCTAATCTGGACAAGTGATCAGCTACTTGATTTTCTGTCCCTTTTCGATCTCGGATCTCTAAGTCAAATTCTTGCAAGATGAGGACCTAACGAATCAGCCTCGGCTTGGCATCTTTCTTTTCAAACAAGTATCTGATAGCTGAATGATCTGTGTAGACGATAACTTTGGTTCCCACTAGATAAGATCTGAACTTGTCAAACGCCCACACCACTGCAAGCAACTCTTTTTCAGTAACTGTATAATTCATCTGAGCTGGATTCATAGTTTTGCTCGCATAATAAATGGAGTGAAATATTTTATCCCTTCTTTGCCCCAAAACAGCTCCGATTGCTATGTCACTTGCATCGCACATCAACTCATATGGCAGTCCCCAATCTGGGGCGATGATAATTAGTGCAGTCACCAACCTTCCCTTCAGCTCCTCAAATGCTTTCAGACATGTATCATCAAACTTGAAGGTGACATCTTTCTCTAGAAGCCTGCATAACGGAGAAGAAATTTTTGAAAAATCTTTAATGAATCGACGATAAAAACCTGCATGGCCCAAGAAACTGCGAATGCCTTTGACGGATGTCGGTGGGGGCAATTTTTCAATCGCCTCCACCTTTGCTTTATCCACCTGTAGACCATCTTTTGACACCTTGTGCCCCAAGACTATACCTTCACGTACCATGAAATGGCACTTTTCCCAGTTGAGTACCAAGTTTGTCTCTTCACACCTAGCTAGCACTTTATCAAGGTTCATTAAACAATTATCAAAAGAATACACAAACCCAGAAAAATCATCCATGAATACTTCCACAAATCTTTCAACCATGTCAGTAAAAATAGCCATCATACACCTTTGAAATGCCGCAGGTGCATTACAGAGACCAAAGGGCATTCTCTTGAACGCATATGTGCCATAGGGACACGTAAATGTGGTTTTCTCTTAGTCTTCTGGGGCTATAACAATCTGATTATACCCCTAATAACCATCTAGGAAATGGTAGTATTCCTGGCCTGCTAACCTATCAAGCATTTGGTCAATGAAAGGGAGGGGAAAGTGGTCCTTTCGAGTGGCATTGTTCAATTTTCTATAATCTATGCAAATTCTCCACCCAGTGACAGTTCTTGTAGGAATTAAGTCATTATTTTCATTAACCACTACAGTCATCCCACCTTTCTTTGGCACACATTGAACGGGGCTTACCCATTTGCTATCAGAGATTGGGAATACAATACCTGCATCAAGCCACTTAATCACTTCTTTTCTTACCACCTCTTTCATGATTGGATTTAGGCGGCGTTGTTGCTCTACACTTTGCTTGTGTCCGTCCTCCATGAGGATTTTATGCATGTAGAAAGCTGGACTAATGCCTTTGATGTCAGACATCGTACACCCAATTGCTCGCTTGTGCTCACGTAGCACTCTCAACAACTTTTATTCCTGCAATTTAGACAAGTCAGAAGAAACAATAATAGGTAAAGTGTCAGAACTACCCAAATAAGCATATTGAAGGTGGGGGGGGGGAGGGGTTTAAGCTCCAATTTTGGAACTTCTTCAATTGACGGCTTTGGAAGGGGGCCACTTGGCCTATTCAGGGGCTCAAACGGGTGTATTCCTTGCATGTAAGCACATGATGCATCTAGGATATGCATCATCTTCTCAACCTCATCATCAATCATTAAGCTATAAAACAACATGATTGCTTTTTCTAGAGAGTCGTCTAGATATACACTCGTGTCAAGAAGTTGCTCATCCACCTCCACAACAGATATCATAGAGAGTTCCTTATAGTGGCGGGGAAGTTGGATTGCTTTGTAGACATTGAAGATTGCTTCTTCGTTGTCCACCCTCAAATCATTTCCCTTCTCGCACTTTAATTATTGCATCACCAGTAGCCAAGAGAGGTCGTATATGATTGGAACTTGTTCATCAGCCTCAAAATCTAGAATAATGAAGTCAGTTGGGAAGATAAATTTCCCAATTTGCAGCAACACATCTTCAATCACTCCTTCAGGGTAGGCTATGGACCTATCAGCTAATTGCAGCATCACAAAGGTTGGTCTTGGAGCTCCCAGACCCAATTGCTTAAACAAGGACAATGGCATCAGATTTATGCTCGCACCCGAATCACAAAGAGCACGACCCATATTAATATTACCAATTCGCACTGGAATGCTGAAGCTGCCAGGATCCTTAAGCTTTTGAGGAAGCTTGTTTTGGACCCTTGAAGTGCACTCCTCAGTAAGTGCAACTGTCTCGAACTCAGTCAATTTCCTCTTGTGAGCCACTATATCTTTTATGTACTTATCATACTTTGGAATTTCACGAAGTACATCCACTAATGGAATATTTAATTGAACCTGACTCAACATAGAGAGAAATTTGTTGAACATGTGATCGTCATTCTTTTTTTGCAATCTCTGAGGGAAAGGTGGTGGTGGCCTTGCAGCCTCCATTCACTCTAAACTTGCATCATTTTTCTTTGACTCGTGTATTGACTTAGGGATCAACTCCCTCTCAGGTATAGGTTTGTTCTTTCTCTTCTTTGGCACTTCTTCTAGTTCCCTCCCATTTCTGAGTGTAACTGCATTAACTTGAGGGTTCTTCTCTATATCACTGGGAAGAGCGCCTGCAGTTCTAGTGTTTTGATTTGTTGCTAACTGTCCCATTTGCCTCTCAAGATTTCTGAAATCGGTCCTGAGATGTTGATTATCAAGCAACAACTTCTTCAGCAAGTCATTCGTACTCTCTTCTGTTTGTAGGGGTGGTTTCTGAGGTTGATTGAAATTTCCTTGGGACCTATACTGGTTCTGATTCTGTTGATTTCCTCCCCATGAGAAGTTAGGATGATTCCTCCAACTTGAATTGTAAGTGTTCCCATATTGTGCATGCTGATTCATCTGACCTCTGTTTTGTTGCCCCACATAGTATATAGATTCAGGATTCGTGGGACACATGTCACTCATATGACTGTAACCACATAGTTTGCAGCAAATAGACATCTGCTGTACATGCTGCATCTGTAGTGTTTGTTGCATTGTCATTCTGTTCATCTAGTTTGCTAGCTTTGCAATGTCTGCTCTCATGGCTGAGAAGTCATCAAGCTCAATCACCCCGGCTGCCTTCTGTTTAATTGCTCTTCTTGCGTCCCCATCTCCTTGCCAATTATGGTCATTAGCAGTGAAGTTATTTAGCAAGAGTTGTATTTCACTATACGGCCTTGCCATGTAACTACCCCCACAAGCTGAATCAAGATTCATCTTTGATGCCTCGTCTAGCCCATCAACAAAAGTGTGACCCAATACCTCATTAGTCTGACAATGATGTGGGCAGTCTCTGAGTAGCTTCTTGTATCTTTCCCAAGCTTGACGAAGTGTCTCGCCATCCCATTGTTGGAACCCAAGAATTTGGCTCCTCAGCGATTTTGTCTTCTTAGTAGGGAAAAATTTAATTAGGAATTTCCTTGCTAAATCATCCCAAGTGTGGATTGAGTTCACAGGCTCCTTTTGCAACCATTCCTTAGCTTCCCCCAACAATGAAAAGGAAAATAGTGTCAGCCTGACATAGTCCTTGGAAACGTTCGGATAATTGTAAGTGTCCGTAATTTCCAAGAAGTTCTGAATGTGCCTCTGCGAGTCTTCATAAGATAGACCCACATATTGCCCTGTGGACTGAATCAGCTGTACCATGTACTATTTGAGTTCAAAATGCCCCGTGATATCAGGCTTTACGATAGCCTAAGTCATATTAGCAAGATTGGGCCTTGCGGCTTCTATCACCGGACGCTCCTCATTACCTGCCATCTCTATTGGCTGTGGTTGAACTACGATGTCCAACTCTCTTTCTATTCTCGTTCTAGCTTCGACTTCCTCCTCACTCTATGAAGTGTTCGTTCAATTTCTGGATCAAAAGGAAGGAGGTTATTTGCACTTCTACTCCTCCGCATTCAAGAAAAGATCCTGCGTTAACACAAACAAGGCAAACTAAAAATTAAAACTTGAACTAATAAGTAATAAAAGCTTAACTCAGTCAAGTAGCTAATTTCTAAGTCCCCGGCAACGGCGCCAGAAACTTGTTGCGACCAAACACACTCACGCAAGTATACGTGGTCGTCGAGTTATAGAGTAGTGAATAAAGTATCGTTCCCACGAAGACTTATGAATTACTTTTGACTAATTTAAACTCAAATAGCTTATCGATTCCAGCGATTTCTTATAAAATAGATAATTGTCTAATTTAAGACCTAAAAACTATCAATTAATGAAATACTAGAATTCAACACAACACTTAAATAGTTTTAAATAACAATCAATGGGAGATAATATTCCAGAGTCACGGGTTATCTAACAATCATGTTGCATTCTTAGCTTAAAATAACTAATTGATTTATCTGGATCGTTGATTGACAGAGTTGATATTACTCATAAGAATCTATCGAGTTCTTACTCGCCTATTCAAGCTAACTTAATGCCTATATGTCTATGGAATTAATATTAACAAGAATGCATTTACACTTCCTGTATTTCAATCGAGCAAGACAATTAGGTATATTTCTATCCTAATTGCGAATCCGTTCCCCGATGCCTTGGTTCAAGAACTTGCTCTATTTAATTCTATATGCAATCTTGAGTTCCCACTTTCGAGTTCAACTCTAGATTCGTAGATAGTATTTCACTGTTAGCTACTCAGTAAAATAATTAAAAACAGAATTAAATAAATAACCCAATATGATAAAATCAACTTTGTCAAATTAAACACGTTACATCAACATTCATGTATACCCATGACCCTAGAACAATAAGTTTCTTAGCCACTCGTGTTCATACAATCATCAAAAATAATGTTTTCAAACATAAAATCAATGAATACTAGGAAATGGATGGAAGAATTGATCAAATCCTTGCTTTCGAGTGTTTTGCGCCTCCCTCTTCTCTCTAAATCACGTCCTCCTTTCAAAAATAGGTTTAGGTTGGCTTTTATATGAGTTGGGGGCGTCTAGGGGTCGAACTAACCGAGTCCTAGTCCAAAAAGGAAACTTCCCGTCTTGAGCGTCCACGGCAGCGTGGGGCGCTGGCCCTGGCGCTTAAACTTTTTGGTCTCTGTAAAGTGCGCCACAGCCAGTGCCCCATGCTGGCTGTGGCCCTCAAATTTCCATTTTTGCGATTTTGTCCCGATTTTGCTCCAATTCGCACCCTTTCATCCCAAATTGCATCCGAATGATTCCTACACATAGAAATACCAAAATTTAGCACAAATAATCATATTAAACATCTCAAATCGTCGAGACATGAGTAAAATGTGAGGTGATATATATCAAAATATGCATACATTAAGCCGATTATCAGTCATCCTCCCAGACCATTTCATTCAGCACTTCATGTATCTCCCGGTGCTTCAAGGAGTCACGGTCCTATTATGCCTTACTCTGGGCAGCCAGTATTCAGTGCACATTCAGCTCCTATCAATGCATCACCACTCCAGAGTTACTACAGTGGTTATCCAGCCCATCTGGGTCAGCTTCAGCTTCAGCAGCCACGACATCAGGATGGGTGTTATTAGTGTGGGAACATTGGTCACATCATGAGGTATTGCCCTAGATTGGCGAGTAACAGATCTCGACAAGATTCTCGTGCCATCATACCGGCACCGGTTGCTTCACTGCCTGCTCAGCCAGCTAGAGGTAGAGGTCAGGCAGTTAGAGGTGGAGGTCAGGCCATTAGAGGTGGAGGTCAGGCCATTAGAGGTAGAGGTCAGACCGTTTGAGGTGGAGGCCAGCCAGTTAGAGGCCATCCCAGAGATGCAGTTCAGAGTGGTAGGGCCCAGCCCCGATTTTATGCTTTTCCAGCTAGGCCTGAGGCCGAGTCATCTGATCCTGTGATCACAGGTATTATTCCAGTTTGCCATAGAGATGCTTCAGTTCTATTTGATCCAAGATCTACTTATTCCTATGTGTCCTCCTATTTTGCTTCATATTTGGTTATGCCTTGTGATTCTCTGAGTGCTTCTGTATGTGTATCTACACCGGTGGGAGACTCTGTTATAGTATATCATGTCTATCATTCGTGTGTGGTTACTATTGGTAATCTTGAGACCAGTGTAGATCTTCTACTTCTTGATATGGTAGATTTTGATATCATCTTGGGTATGGATTGGTTGTCTCCTTACCATGCTATATTGGACTGTCATTCCAAGACAGTGACCCTAGCTATGCCGGGGTTACCTCGGTTAGAGTGGAAAGGAACTTCTGGCCATTCTGCCAGCAGGGTTATTTCTTATATAAAAGCTTGGCGTATGGTCGAGAAAGGGTGTCTAGCCTATTTGGCTTATATTCGCGATCCTAGTGCGGATGTCCTTTCTATGGACTCAGTACCAGTTGTTCGTGAATTTTTAGAAGTATTTCCTGCAGATTTCCGGGGATGCCACCCGACAGAGATATTGACTTCTGTATTGATTTGGTTCCGGGCACTCAGCCCATTTCTATTCCACCATACTGTATGGCCCCGCCAGAGTTGAAAGAATTGAAAGAGTAGATACAAGACTTGCTTGATCAGGGATTCATTAGACCCAGTGTCTCTCCCTGGGGTGCACCAGGATTATTTGTAAAGAAGAAAGATGGCTCTATGCGGATGTGTATAGATTATCGGCAGTTGAACAAGGCCACTATCAAAAACAAATATCCGCTGCCAAGAATTGATGACTTATTTGATTAGCTTCAAGGTGCCAAGGTATTTTCGAAAATTGATTTGAGATCTGGTTACCATCAGTTGAAGATTAGGGCATCTGATGTCCCTAAGACAGCTTTTCGGACTCGGTATGAGCATTACGAGTTTCTAGTGATGTCATTTGGGTTGACAAATGCTCCAGCAGCATTTATTGATTTGATAAATCGGGTGTTCAAGCCTTATTTGGATTTTATTGTGGTTGTATTCATTGATGATATCTTGATTTACTCCAGCAGTCGAGAGGAGCATGAGCAGCATCTTCGAAGTGTGTTTTACACCTTGAAGAATAATCAATTATATGCCAAATTTTCAAAATGTGAGTGTTGGTTAGACTCAGTTGCCTTTTTGGGACATGTTGTATCGACAGAAGGCATAAAGGTGGATCCTAAGAAGATTGAGGCTGTTCAGAATTGGCCTAGACCTACTTCGGTTACAGAGATCCGGAGTTTCCTAGGTTTGGCAGATTATTATCGTCGGTTCGTGGAAGAATTTTCATCTATAGCAAGCACATTGACCAGACTAACTCAGAAGGGTGTTCCATTCAGATGGTCAGACGAGTGTGAGTTGAGCTTTCAAAAGCTCAAGACTGCTTTGACTACGGCGCCAGTATTGGTATTACCCACATGTTCAGGATCGTATACGGTATATTGTGACGCATCTCACATTGGGCTTGGTGCAGTATTAATACAAAATGGCAAGGTAATTGCATATGCGTCACGGCAGTTGAAAGTTCACGAGAAGAATTATCCTGTTCATAACTTAGAATTGGCAGCCATTGTTCATGCGCTGGAGATTTGGAGGCATTACCTCTACAGTGTATCGTGTGAGGTATTTACTGATCATCGTAGCCTTCAGTATCTGTTCAAACAAAAAGATCTTAATTTGAGGCAGAGATGATGGTTGGAGTTGTTGAAAGACTATGTTATCATCATTTTGTATCACCCCGGAAAGGCCAATGTGGTGGCCGATGCTTTGAGTAGAAAGGCTGTGAGTATGGGCAGTCTTGCGTATATTCCGGTTGGTGAGAGGCCATTAGCTGCAGATGTTCAGACTTTGGCTAATCAGTTCGTGAGGTTAGATGTTTCAGAACCCAGTCGGGTTCTAGCTTGTACAGTCGCTCGATCTTCTTTATATGAGCGCATCAGAGAGAGGCAGTATGATGATCCTCATTTACATGTCCTTAAGGACACGGTGATGCTAAACAGGTTGCTGTGGGGGAAGATGGAGTTCTGCGAATGTAGGGTCGTATTTGTGTGCCTAATGTGGATGTGCTTCGTGAATTAATTCTCGAAGAGGCACACAATTCTAGGTATTCTATTCATCCAGGTACCGCTAAAATGTATCAAGATTTGCAGCAACATTATTGGTGGAGGAGAATGAAAAAGGATATAGTTGCACATGTAGCTCGGTATCTGAATTGTCAGCAAGTTAAGTACGAGCATCAGAGACCTGGTGGTTTGCTTCAGAAATTAGAAATTCCTGAGTGGAAGTGGGAGCGTATCACTATGGATTTTGTTGTTGGGCTCCCACGGACCCAGAGAAAATTTGATGCAGTTTGGGTCATTGTGGACAGGTTGACCAAGTCAGCCCATTTCATTCCAGTGGCAGTAACCTATTCTTCAGAAAGGTTAGCTGAAATTTATATTCGTGAGATTGTCCGCCTTCACGGTGTGCCCGTTTCTATTATTTCAGATCGAGGTACGCAATTTACCTCACATTTCTGGAGGACTGTACAACATGAGTTAGGCACGCAGGTGGAGTTGAGTACAATATTTCATCCACAGACAGATGGACAGTCAGAGCGCACTATTCAGATATTGGAAGATATGCTCCGCGCTTGTGTTATAGACTTTGGAGGTTCTTGGGATCAATTCTTGCCACTTGCGGAGTTTGCTTATAATAATAGCTACCAGTCGAGTATTTAGATGGCTCCATATGAGGCATTATACGGAAAGCGATGCCAATCACCAGTTGGTTGGTTTGAACCGGGAGAGGCTCGGTTGTTGGGTACCGATTTGGTACAGGATGCCTTGGATAAGGTCAAGATTATTCAGGATCGACTTCGCATAGCTCAGTCTAGGCAAAAGAGTTATGCCGACCGTAAAGTTCGTGATATTGCATTCATGGTTGGAGAACTAATATTGCTCCGGGTTTCACCTATGAAAGGTGTAATGAGGTTCGGAAAGAAGGGCAAGTTGAGCCCTAGGTATATCGGACCCTTTGAAATTCTTGAAAGGGTGGGTGAAGTAGCCTACAGGCTTGCATTACCACCTAGTTTATTAGCGGTTCATCCGTTGTTCCATGTGTCTATGCTCCGGAAATATCATGGTGATCCGTCCCATGTGTTAGATTTCAGCTCAGTCCAATTGGACAAAGATTTGACTTACGAGGAGGAGCCGGTGGCTATTCTAGCCGGCAGGTCTGACAGTTGAGGTCAAAAAGTTATCCTTCAGTTCGGGTGCAATGGAGAGGTCAGCCGGTAGAGGCATCTACCTAGGAGTCCGAGTCGGAGATGCGGAGTAAATATCCACACCTTTTCTCCAGCTCAGGTATTTTTTTTATCTCCGTTCGAGGACGAACGTTTGTTTTAAAGGTGGAGAATGTGATGATCTAAAATGTCATCTTTAAATTTAATAAGTAATTATGTGTTCTAAGACCTTGAAAAGTATCATTTATCATTCCTCGACTTGCGTGCACAGTTCGTATAATTTTTCGGAAAGCTTTCATGTGAAAAATGGATTAAAATGGGAAATAGAGCTTTAAAACTTAACTAAGTTAACTTTGATCAACATTTTGAGCAAACAGATTCGGATCAGTGTTTTGAAAATTCTGGTAGTTCCGAATCGTGATTTGGGACTTGGGCGTATGCCCGGAATTTAATTTGGAGGTCCCTAGCTCAAGTTATGACCATTTAACGGAACTAGCAATTTAAAGGCTAAATATTCCAAGTTTGACCATGGGGTTGACTTTTTGATATCGGAGCCGGAATTCGATTCTGGAAATTTGAACAACTCCGTTATGTCATTTATGACTTGTGTGCCAAATTTGAAGTCATTCCGGATTCATTTAATATGTTTTGGTACGAGTTTTGTAAATTAAAAGTTTAAAACTCAAAGTTCGAATCGGGGTGTGAATTGTAATTTCAGTGTGTTTGATGTGATTTTAGACCTCGAGTCAATCTGTATTATGTTACAGGACTTGTTGGTATATTCGAGCGGGGTCCCGAGTACCCCGAGAGTGAAACGGATTGAAATCGGAATAAGAATTGGACTTAAGCAAAAATCTGAAATTTGGGTTCTGGTATAATCGCACCTGCGAAATTTTGACCGTAGGTGCGAGTTCGTAGAAGCGAGACTTCCATCGCAGATGCGGCCTTCGCAGGTGCGGCCCTTTTGCGCAGAAGCAGACGTCACAGGTGCAACATTTTGTCCGCAGATGCGGAACCTCGCCTGGCAGCCCTTTTTCGCAGATGCGAGCTCGATGTGCGAGCCCAGACACCGCAGATGCGAAAATGCTGGGCAAAATACATAAAATCGGGTCTTAGCCATTTTTACTCATTTTTGAGTTTTGAGTCTCGGATTTGGGCGATTTCAAGGAGGATTTTCACGATTTTGAACTGGGTAAGTGTTCTTTATTATAAAGTGATTATATTTCACAAATCCATGTCTATATTCATTATTTATTTCGAATTTAGATGGAAGAAATTGGAATTTTTGTAAAACTTTCCAAAAACGAAAAAATTTAGATTTGAAGGTCCGTTTGATATCGGAATTGGACAAATTTGGTATGGTTGAACTCGTATCGGAACGAATATTCGGATTTCACGAGTTTTTTCGGGATTTGAGACGTGAGTCCCACTGCCGAATATTTTAATGAATTTCGGAATTTTATCCCAAAAATTTATAAATTCATATGGAATTAATTCCTATGATTAGTATTGAATATATTGAATTGTTTGTGAATAGATTTGAAGATTTTAGAGGCAAATTTAAAAAAAAAAGCTGTGGTTGAATAATTGATTGGAATTTGCAAAGCGAGGTAAGTGTCGGGGTTAACCTTGACTTGAGGGAATAGAACCCTTAAATTGTTTGTTATGTGAATTGCATGTAAACGACGTATAGGCGAGGTGACGAGTGTCTATACGTCGTCAAATTAATTGTTTGCCTGCTTACTTGAAAAATCATAAATTATTTTTAATCATAAATTAATTATTATAATAATTGTTTCTCTCTTATTCTTTGCAAATATAAAATTTTAAATTCCTGCATTAATTGTTACATGCTATTTGAATTATGTGCCTTAATTGTTATTTGACATTTAACATAATAAATATTAAACTGTCTAATTGCTCCCTGATTTCCATAAAAATTTTCTATTTGTCATTGTTTGCTTCATAATTAAATCATAATTATTGTATGCTTGTTGTCTCGTAATTTTATATTAATTGTTACCTTTATTGGAAAAATTTCTTCTATAAGAATTGGTAAATGAAAATGTTGGAGGAGCGGGTTGCACGCCGCAACATGATTGATTATAATAAATATATTGGAGGATCGGGTTGCACGCCGCAACAGGCCTAATAAAAATTCAATATTGGAGGATCGGGTTGCACGCCGCAACAGACTTATTAAAAGTCAATATTAGAGGATCGGGTTGCACGCCGCAACAGACTTATTAAAAGTCAATATTGGAGGATCGGGTTGCACGCCGCAACAGAACTGAATGTGAATATATTGTGAGAGCGGGTTGCACGCTGCAACAGAATTGAATGTGAATATATTGTGAGAGCGGGTTGCACGCTGTAACAGAATTAGTTGAAATAGTAATGGATTATGACTGCTGGGTTGGTTTTAATTATTATAAATGAGTTACTTATTTTATTTATATTATTTGTTGTTATTATCAATATTGCATACAGGTTAATGTAAATGAACCGCCTTAGCCTCGGCACTACTTCGTCGAGGTTAGGCTCAGCACTTACCTGTACATGGGGTCGATTATACTGATACTACACTTTGCACTTCTTGTGCAGATTTTGGAGTTGGTCCCAGCGGCGTACCATAGATTTGCTTGGATTTCAGCTATCAGAGGAGACTTGAGGTATAACTGCATGGCGTCCGCAGTTTTGAAGTCCCCGTCTATTGTACTTTAGCTGTGTGTTTATTTTCAAACAGCTTTATATTATTCTGACCTTTATTTGTATTTATTCTAGAAGCTCGTGCACTTGTGACACCAATTCTGGGATGGTATTTAGACACCGTTGTTTGATGGATTATTTCACTATATTTCAAACTTTGCTTCCGCATTTGTTTTCTTGTTATTAATAAATTTAAAATTATTTTAAAAATGGATAATATTATTCTAACATTGGCTTGCCTAGCAAGTGAAATGTTAGGCGCCATCACGGTCCGAAGGTGGGAATTTCAGGTCGTGACAGGAAGATACTAATTAGTATATATACTTTATCATCAAATATATCTATTTGTAAATTGACTCATCGACTTATAACTTACTTAGATGTATCGATGAATATTAATCGATGATTTATCAAAACGTCTCGACCTATATAACGATTAATCTATGTCATACATTATTAGTGATGAACGAATGAAAAAAGAAGTTATTAGCATCAATTACAATATAGTGTATATGTGTGTGTGTGAGAGAGAGAGAAATTACTCACATACTTAATTATAACTTTGAAAATTTACTTAGATAGATGCTATTATAATTTATTAAAAGTAAGTAGTTAATATAATTATTTATAAAGATTATGCTTATAGTTTATAATTATTTATAATAATTGTACAGTTAAATAAAATAAATGCTTATAGTTTATAATATTTTAAGAAAAAAATACAAAATAAAAAGAATTTAATTTTTTTAATAAAAACAACCGACCAAAGTTGGTCGGTTTTTGGTCAAACGGTCAACACTTAATGTACCGACCAACTTTGGTCGGTAATTCTGAAATCAGAATTGAAAAACGGGGGAACCCCCATTTCTCTCTTATCTTCTCCTCTCCTTCTCTATTTCCCTCACTCAATACCTTCCCTTCTCCTTCTCTATTTCCCTCACATAAATCCCATTTCCTACCCCGCCGTCGCCGCGCCGTTGCCGCTGCCACTGCCACTGCCGCCCCTCTCCTTCTCCATCTCCTAAAAATTCTAGGTTTGAATTAGAACCCATTTATTTATTATTTCTAGGTTTTGTTAATTAGTTATGAATTAGTTTCAATTGATTAGTGTTTCAATTATTTGAACATTGCATTTTATTGAGGATTAGGGTTTAGGTCTTGTTTTAATTAGTTTTGTTAATTAGTTTTATTAACTAATTAGTTTTATTAATTAGTCAATTAGTTATGAATTAGTTTTAATTGATGAGTGTTTCAATTTTGAGTTTGTATTGTCTTGAATAGTTTAGTTAGAATTGAATTATTAACTTTGTATTGTCTTGAATAGTTTAGTTAGAATCTAGGGTTTACGATTTGTTCTTGTGAATCGAACTTTTAGGGCATGGGTTGAATTTCTTTAGTTTAGTTAGTTTATGTTTAAACTCGTAGGATATGAATTGAAATTTTAGTTTTTAGGATTTGTTCTTGTGAATTGAACTTTTAGGATATGAATTGAACTTTTAAGATATGAATTGGACCTTTTGGATATGAATTGAACTTTTAGGATATAAATTGGTGTAATTAGGAAAAAATAATTATCTTGAATTAACTAAAAAAGATATAATTAATTTATAATTATAGAATAAATTAATTTGTTCTTGTGAATCGAACTTTTAGGGTATGGGTTGAATTTCTTTAGTTTAGTTAGTTTATGTTTAAACTCGTAGGATATGAATTGAAATTTTAGTTTTTAGGATTTGTTCTTGTGAATTGAACTTTTAGGATATGAATTGGACCTTTTGGATATGAATTGAACTTTTAGGATATAAATTGGTGTAATTAGAAAAAAATAATTATCTTGAATTAACTAAAAAAAATATAATTAATTTATAATTATAGAATAAATTAATTTGTTCTTGTGAATCGAACTTTTAGGGTGTGAGTTGAATTTCTTTAGTTTAGTTAGTTTATGTTTAAACTCGTAGGATATGAATTGAAATTTTAGTTTTTAGGATTTGTTCTTGTGAATTGAACTTTTAGGATATGAATTGAACTTTTAGGATATGAATTGGACCTTTTGGATATGAATTGAACTTTTAGGATATAAATTGTTGTTGTTTTAGCTGCCAAAATAGGCATTTTATGCCAAATTAAACCCAGAAAAACCAACCAAAGTTGGTCGGTTTTTAATAATAAAAAAGATTATTCCAAAATACCGACCAAAGTTGGTCGGTTAATGAACATTGAATTTCCAGAATTCAACATTACCGACCAACTTTGGTCGGTATTTTGCCTGCACTGTTGAGGTTACCGACCATAGTTGGTCGGTAATGTTTAATTTTAATTATTTTTAAAAAATATATATTTTCAATTACTGACCAAAGTTGGTCAGTTTTTTTAAATTTTAATAATTAATAAAAAAAACATAATTTAGTAAAACCGACCAACATTGGTTGGTAAAATTAAATTAATAAAATATATTTCCAACCAAAGTTAGTCGGTATGTACTTAAACTTGTCAGATGGCTATTTTAAGCTACCGTTATATTTCCACCCTAATGGTCGCGTTTTGGTCGGTAATTGGCCATAACCGACCAACTTTGGTCGGTTTTTTTGGTCGATTTTTAGCGAATTTCTAGTAGTGGCAGCAGGGCAGTAGAGCTCACTAAAAGGTTGGAGTTAGCTCTTGAGGAGAATGCTAAGCTTAGAGAAGACAATGATGAATTGAGAAAAGAAACCATGCGGCTTAAGGAGGAGCTCTGAAGGGACAGAGAGGCTCGTGCCTAACAGATTGCTATCCTTGTGAAAGTCTTGACCCCATCTTCCTCTCACCCTTGACCCTGGTCCTTCACCCCCTATCTTCAGCCTATTTTGTTATCCCAATGATGCTTTAGTTCTAGTTTTTTTTGTTCTAGTTCTGAGTAGGTTGTAAGATGTTTAGTTTATTTTGCTCTAATGTTTTGAGTCAAGGCTCTAGGCTTAATTTGGCACTGCTACATGCAATATCCTGTAATGTTTTAATGCTTCAGACATGGTTATTTCATCAGCTTAGTTTATTTGCATTGATAATTCTTTTGCTTGTGTTGTAGCCTAAATGGCCATGAATCTTTCATTAACTGTGCTTAGTCTATCTAACATCTTTTTTTTTTTTTTCCGATGATGCCAAAAAGGGGGAAGATAGAGTTGGGGGTATTGGTGTTGATGTGCATGTTGTGTGCTTGTTGTACATATGTTGTACCTGTTCTGGGGGTGATACGGGGTGATGGTGATTACCTGGTTTTAATGTGCACAAAGTTTGTCATCATCATAAAGGGCGGATTTGTTGAGTATTGAGGTTTTGATGATTAACAAAGTTTGTTCAAATGAAATGCTCTAAGAACCAGGTCCTTAATGTAGCTGCTTAACTGCTCTAAGAACCAGCTCCTCAAGGTTAAGAACCATCTCTTCAAGGTTGATGATTGCACGTTTTTGCAAGACAGTAACTTTATCTCAAAGTTACCGAAGTCCGAGTTTGTTGGAAGAGGACTGCTAACCATGATAAGGGTTGTTGTCCAAGAAGATACCTTTGCATAAGTGAGAGACAAGAGTCCCAAGATTTGTGGAGTCCTTGGAGCAATAGGAGTCCTATCAAACGAGAAGCTGACTACGCATAGGACTCCTAAAAAATCTCGAAGTCCGGGGAATTTAAATACTATCTTTTTGGACTGATGGGATCATCCTTTTGCACATCAACTGAAGAACTACATTTTTCACACTCAAGTTGAGTAGAAGTATTGTGTTCTTCTTGATTCAGTCTAGTAAATGTGTTTTAGAAAATCGAGTTGTAATTAAAGTGTTATATACAATTAGTGAGTTTGAGTGAGTGTTTGGTTTTGCAAGTTAGAGTAACTTGTAAATCAAATAGTTGAAGTAGGAGAACTGGAGAATATTGAGTTACAAAATTGTAATCGATACATTTAGCTCATTGTTCTAGTGAAGTTGAAGTTAAAATCGTGGTTTTTGCACCTTTTAAGCCGGGTGATTTTTCACGTAAAAATTATTGTGTTTACTTTACTGCTTATTTTACTTTACGCGTAAGGAGTAAGGTAACGAACCAAATTATTTAGTAATCCATAAAGGCAGTCAAACTAAGGTTTAGTATAGTTTCGTTTTTGTTCCGCCTCATGGTCAGTTATCTGGATCTGGTTAGTGTCTATATACTCCTTAAAACTTAATGTGGAATCTTTTAAAGACTTTGTGATAAAAGGAATCTTTGTTAAACATCACAGTTCATTTCATCTGTTTACTTTTCTCCATGTTATTTTGACACTTCCAGTAGCCTAATGAAGCCGAGTACCAAATTCCACAGGAAGTAAAAAATAAACATAAAACACATACGACTTTTGACAATTTCAGATACTAGTAGGAAGTCCATAACGTAATTCATATGCGTCTCGAAGAAGAAGCAAGATTTGCTTTAATTTTCCAAGGATTCAAACAAAAATTCCCCGCTAAGACATCTCTTCTAAATTTAGAGAAGGGTGGCACTTTCTTTTTCGAGATAGAAGAGGATGAAGAAGAAGAAGAAGAAGAAGATGACAACAGAAGTGAATTGCCACGACGCCCATGAATATCACTGCTTTCTAGCCTAAAGCTGAGTTCACTACTAACCCTGAATCCCTTTTCCTTTATCTTCTCATCAGTACTTTTGGTCATTCTCTTGCTATTCATAATCCCAAGCCAGATTTTCTCCCAACTAGAGCTCTTATTATTAGCTTCCTCTTGATCATGAAGAATGGAATTAGGTTTAGGCAGTGCCAAACTTTGCATCATGGGTGGAGGGCTAGGAGGTGGAATGACTTCATTTTGTGGTGGATGATGTATGGGAGTTCCTGGCTTCATTTCCCATTTGAAGGCAATTCCTTCTGTGCTTCGATAATATGAATGGGAAGATTGGTCTACTGTTGACATTCTTGAAAGAATACTGCTAAGGAAGAATGATTGATCATCTTCTTGTGAAAAACCTCTCTTGTGCATTTTGCTATAGCTCACATTTGCATCCTCTTTATCCTGCAAAGCAAGTTCATTAAAGGACATATAAGGAGATTTAAGCTAAACTTATATATATTGTCATAATAATAATGTAAAAAAAATTACTGCCCGTGTATAAGAAGTAAAACTCGGAGATTTATTACGATGCTTTTTTCTCTTATTTTTTACGACAATAGGAATGAGGCGTAGGAGAAGAGAAGAGCAGGTCGAAGGGGAGATCTAGATGGGAAGTAATAAGGATTTGCCCACTTAGATCAACGTCAACCACTGTTATTTTTTATTTTTTGATATCTAATGTGTATTGAGCCTCGACTGATCCAAATTCACACGGCACAATGCCCTATTAAAAGGGAATTTTTTTATATTCGGACTCGAATCAAAAACCTTTGATTACGGGTAACGAAATCCTATTCATCTCACCACAATCATTGATGGTAAAAATTTTGGAAGCCAGTCACTAGCCAAAAGACCATATCCTAGCCATGGCAGAGCAAGAAAACATCCTCTACGGCACCAAAACCCACAAGAGGCCATAGAAGCTGTTAATCACACTCTATCCTTTTGAACAGATCTTGTTCAAGTAAGGTCGCCAAAAAATATAACAATAACATTTTCTAAAATGAAAGCTCAAACCACTCAACGAATTACTTACGAAGCAAAAGATTTTTACGAGTTTAATAAAATATTGAGCTACTTTAAGTAGAGAGATCACAAAATATTTACAAAAATGCCTGTAGTTGTACCATTGAATATGGTCAACAGATATACCATTCTTTACTATGCTTACGCAAAGATTTTACATCAATTCACAAAATCTCTTTATGAATTTGATTAAAGTTTCAGGAGGACAGAAACTCACAAAATGTGTCGTTTTTAGCTAAAAGAAGAATCATACTATTAACTGCTGCACTGATCAAACTTATTAATGGTTAATATTTCTGTCTCTTCAATTAATTCGTATTCCCAAAACTAACATTTCCTTTCATCTTTTAATCTAAATTGGAGAAGAACAAAAATGCACTCACAAATGGAAAATTTTAAAAAATTCCCTCAAAATGGAATTATTTTTAAAAAACACTCAGAATCAATTCTCCCAAAATCAAATAGATTTATAAAGAACACACAAATGCAAAAGCAAAACAAAGAACAAGACAACCAATTAGTGCTCATTCACAAATAGAAGATGCATGACAGTTTAAAATTATTTATATAACTAGATCACTTAGGAGGCATTACAAATAACATTATATACTATTGATATCTTAAAATAAATGATAACTAACCGACTATAACATACTCTATTAAATTATACTGATAATAATATTAGTATATATAATTTAAATCCTATCGTTAATATCACGAATCAAAACCATAGCATTCTATCTTGGAAAGATGATTACAAATTGCTTAAATGCTAATTCATGAGAAATGAGAATTAAAACTCGTGGCTATTTTTTGCCATGAAAATTGAACATTTTTTTTTTGTATATAGATATCAAATAACTTCAATCCCAAGGGCCCGCTTATTATTCATTAGTGTTTGCACCTTATTATGGTAAGATTGCGAGGAAAATGCCCTACTTTTATCTCCATCCAGCCAACCTTTAGTTATTAAGTTCTCTATATCCAGGAAAAGATTACGTTACTTATATTAAAGATTTTTATAGTACCACTATAATATTTTTGCTTTTGTAGCATGTAATTTGCCTTATTTGTTAATTTAATAGTCTCACCCTTTATGGATGATTACCTGATATTAAAAATATGTATCTTATAGTATAAGTGTATAAAAGCTAAACTTGGAAAGTAATATTCTAAAAATATGAAGAGTCTACTTAGAAAAAAGAATTCACACAAAATGTAAAAGAAAATAAAATTAGGCGATTCTTGCAATAATACCAACCATTTCTGTGACATCCCATGGGCTGCAAACCTCCATCATATCCCTTCTTCTCCCTAAAGATTTTTCCCTCTCTTGCCTGTTTGAGTTATATGAATCTGTTGAGGACGAAGATGAGGACGATGAAGTCGAGTTCTTGAACGAACTGGCAACGAATTCTCCATCAGAATCACATGGCCCAACAACATCACTTCCATGCATTAATTCTGAATTTTGATGAGATTTTCCAAAAGTTTTTAATTGATGCAATTTCTTATTAATCTTGTTCGAAAGCCAAACCTTCAAACTTTTCGATTCTTGAGGTTCATCATCATCAGTATTAATAAAACAAGGCTTGGGCAACCCCAAGCTTTGAATTGAAGGTGGAGGGCTAAGTGGTGGAACGACATCTTCGTTTGGTGGATTCTTAGGAGTTCCAGGCTGCTTCTCCCATTGAAATGGAACCCCTTCAGCTCTTCTATAATAATAAATACGTGATGATTGTCCTACCGATGATTCTCGAGAAAGTATTCGACTGAATTGGAATCCATTATCACCTTGATCTCTTGAATCCATTTTGTTAATGTTGTAATATAGAGTTTTTTATGAAATTTTGACAAGGTCTCTATAATGTTTTAATGAGTAAAAAGTGTATGTTGGCAGTTTTATGCTCATTTAAGCATATATATAGGGAGGGACAGAAATTGAGGAAGAGTGGAGTGCGAGTAATTATCCTTATTCAAAGGCGAAAGAAGAGAAGAATGCACATGATCCTGTTTTGTAGACTATGAAGAATACTTGGATTAGTATTGAAACTTATGGTATGAGCTAGTATTTTGTACACATACAAACCAAATCTCTAGTTTCCTTTTTTTTTCTTTAGGGGTAATGATCAGCCATGGCAAGATTAGCGGGATGGTAATTAAAGGGTTGGTTTAATGCTCGGAAAGCTTTTGCTTCGCGTGCATATCATTCCAAGCCCATATTACTTATATGGCATGATCTAATTATAATATATTTATTGATTTGGTGTAAATATATTATGTGAATAACTAAAATTAACGTACCCTAAATTACTCCCATTAAGTGCCCCAAGTCAGGCAGCAGAGTGAAAAAGAAATCTTGCACCTTTACGATACAATTATTCCCCTTCTCCCCCATTTCTATGTGTTACTATTTCTTTATTAGTTTATTTACAAAATATGACATAATTTAATTTAAACCTCTTATTCTACTCTTAACGTTATATTTTAATAGAGAAGTATCATATTAGGGTTATGCATGTATAAGTCCAAAAGAATTATGATGACTCTCAATATGGAATTGGAAGAGCAAGATGGGCTAAGGTTGACACATTAACATGATATTCAATTTGTGATACAAATGGTGTCCCCATTTTTGTGGTTTATATTAGTTAGCTCCTATATTTTAGCCGTTATTACAGGAATCACTTTTTCTTTCTTTTTCTTTGGCAACTAAGATCTTTTAGTTTGTCGGCCTCTCTCTTGCCTAATCATGTTTAAGTTTTTCTTTTTTCTTAAAACTAGTGCTAGAACCCGCGCGTCACTCGAATAATTTAACAGAATATTAATCTTATAAAGTTATGATCTAATATATTAAATTATTTTAATAAATATTAATTATTATTTTATTATTTCATGTAGTGTACAGAAATGTAACAATATCTATACAAAACAAAAGAATACAGTAAATAGTAATCAAATAAATTATTTGTTCCTTATTACTCTTTATTATTATTAAATTAGCAAGTACTTAGTACTATACATTTACTAATATGACTTTTTATTAACTTGTCAATTATTTTTATATTTTGAAATTTTATATATATATATATATATATATATATATATTACTCTGATTTTTTTTTAAAACTTATGTTATATTGTTCAAAATTCTTCAATTGTCTAAATTTATCAATAATTTTATTGAGTGTTATTTATTTGTTTATTATTTATAAATAAAGTCTATAAATATCATAAAACTGTCTTTATCCCCATCTTTTCGTACATTCTTTTCTATTGTAATATTTGATTAGTTTTCTTATTTTGTAATTTATTGAAAGTTTAAATAATGTAATATTTTTTACTAAATTATAATTTTAAATTCATCAAAAGTATAAAGATATAAGCCTTTTTATTATTTTTATAAAAAAACTACCAATATGTATAATTATTTTTAATTGGCCGATTCGTCGAAACTAATTATATATATATATATATATATATATATATATATATATATATATATATATATATATATATATATATATATATATAGAGAGAGAGAGAGAGAGAGAGAGAGAGAGAGAGAGAGAGAGAGAGAGAGAGAGGAGGAGGAGGAGGTGGAGGAGGAGGAGGAGGAGGAGAGAGACTACTATATTGGGAAGAAATTACTCCCCAATTTGAATTGAAAGTTTTTTTATTTCTTTATTTTTGTTTTAATTATTTTAAAATAATTTTAAAATTCCAAGTTAAAACTATTCCCCAATTTGAATTGACAATTTTTAAAAAAATATTCTTTAACTCCAACTTGAAACTACTCCCCAATTTGACACATTAACAGGATATTCAATTTGTGATACAAATGGTGTCCCCATTTTTGTGGTTTATATTAGTTAGCTCCTATATTTTAGCCGTTATTACAGGAATCACTTTTTCTTTCTTTTCCTTTGGCAACTAAGATCTTTCAGTTTGTCGGCCTCTCTCTTGTGTAATCATGTTTAAGTTTTTCTTTTTACTTAAAATAGTATTAGTACCCGCGCGATGCGCGGACACAAATCATGTCAAATTGTGATGTAGGTTGTTTGAATCATGTGCAAATAACCTAAAAATATAAACCTCTCAGTTAAAAAATAGATAACATTAGATATTAATTATGAAGTAGGATATGAAATTATTGTTCAAATCTCATAGTGCACAACCTATTTTTTTAAATATATTTGTAGCAACCTAACCATTGATTTTAGTACTTGCATTTCGTTTCGCTGTCAATATTAAAGAATACTAAACATATCATGTTGTGATCTATTTTGTTTGAGCACATTAGATCATAGTATTATTTTAACAAAATTCTTATTATCACTTTGTTTTTATCTGAAAGTCAAATATGTCTTATTCATCACATCATTTTTACGCAAATTCTTTTTTTTTTTTTCCTTATAGTTATTGTATTATTTATTATTTAATATTATTGTACTATCATACATTTTTTATTAGTTAATTAAATTAGTGTCTTTCTTATTATCCTTTTAATAGACTTTAATAAATATAAATATTTCATTCTTGAAATTTGGTATATTTTTATGCTTGTAGCCTCTTATTCGGATTTTTTTAATCATTTAAATTAATTAAATATTTTTAAATATAATTTAATTTTTTAATTTATTTATTTTTAAATTAATTTAAAATATAAGTATCCTCACACTACCTCTATTTTTGTTTATATATTCTCTTCCCTACTATAAAGTTTAATTAGTTTTTATATTAATGTTTTACCTATAACCAAAATAATATCATATTTTATTTTAAATTGTAAATTTGAATTAGTATAAAATATTAATACATAAGTTATTTGATGATTATATTCCAAATGTATTGAGTTCTCTTATAATTATTTTGTATTAGATGCAGTTAAATTTTCTTTCTTTTTTAGCTTTAAGATACAAATTTAATTTTTAATTTTTATTAGTAAAATTACCAATATTAGAAATTTATTTGTATTTTAAAAATTTTGTTTTAATCATAGAAAAATAATTTCTTAATTGTTTGAACATATTATATGTATGTAGTAATATTTGTACTGTAATTGTATTTCTTTTTGTAATATTTTCAACAAAAAAAAAATTATGAAATAAAAAAAATCTCATCTCAAATTCAAATAAGTTTTACCCTTTTTCTCTATGATAAAAATCTGAATTTTTATTTTTTCTCTATTCATTCTTTATTTTTGATATTATATTATTCAATACCTAATATTACTACATTGTCATGTGGATTTTTATTAGCTTGTTTGAATTTAATATCTATTTCTACCGCACTCATTCTAATATAATATAGATAAAAATTTAAAAACTTTCTCAAATTCAAATAATTTTTATTATTCTATTTTCTAAATTTGACTGCAGTTTCAAAAAATTATGTTATGCTTTCAAACTTAAACTAACTGCACTCAAGTCAAATATTAATAATAAAAAAATATTTTCTTAATTGTCTGAACACATTATATCTGAATGTTGTAGTAATATTTACGTATAAAATATTCGTTTGCCCGATTTATCAATATTAATATGACTTTATTATTCTTGTTATTAAAATATTTTTTACTGATTATTTTTTTTTACCTTTTGTATACTTTATGTAAGATCTTATTTTGCTGCTTGAATTTATTTAATTTTTAAACTCAATAAATCTTTAATATCTTAAGTAAAGTTTAGTTTTATTTTATATTTTAACTTACTCCAAAGTACAAATAGTCACAGGTTATCTCAATTTACGTCTTTCTATACTTTTTATTTTCTTCTATTATAATTTTTAATTAATTGTTTACCTCCATATTTCTAACTAATATAGAAAACAATCTATGGGTGGATCAATATATAGATATAAATATAGATATAGATACAAATATACTTATAAATACAAATATAAATATAAATATAAATATAGAATATAGATTAGATTTGTCTAAGATCTATTTAGATTAAGCATAAGATTCATTAAACTACTTTCAATAATTATGTTTTCATTTATAATTTTTAATTATTAATGTTATCCTAAAATTTCAAGTGACTTCATTTTAGCTTGCCACTTGGCTTAATTTCATGCTTCACTACCCTCCTTTTAATATAATATAGATGTAGATTTTTATTTTTTCTATTATAATTTTTAATTAATTTTTTATATCCATATTTCTAGCTAATATAGAAAAACATATATGGGTGGATCAATATATAGATATAAATATAGATATAGATATAAATATACTTATAAATATAAATGTAGATATATAGATTAGATTTATCTAAGATCTATTTAGATTAAGCATAAGATTAATTAAACCTACTTTCAATAATTATGTTTCCATTTATAATTTTTAATTATTAATGTTGTCCTAAAATTTTCAAGTGGCTTCATTTTAGCTTGTCACTTGGCTTAACCACAATACATACTACCCTCTTTTTAATATAATACAGATTTGTGCTCATTCAAATTACGTCACATACACCGAAATAGATGAAATGGCAATTTTATCACCAAATTATCAATCAATATTTTTCCAAAGGAAAATAGATAGATGGTTTGTTTAGTAACTTTTTCTTTTCTCTCTCTCCCTTTCTCTATATACATATATAAAGTATTCAATTTGATATTCAACAAATCTAAGAGACGTAATAATGGTCTCTACTTCATATGCCTTTTGACTTCAAACTTTGAGATTATCGACATTAACTTCACAATGTAATAAAGTCACTTGGAACTAAACATTGTACTCTATTTTATCAAGTGATCGCTTGTCAAAAACTTTATAACTTGAACTACAAGAATGAAACCGGATCTCGGGGATACATATTAGAATGCATTAATATACGATTGTATTGAAGGTAATAGGAGAATGAAAACATTATTCTAAATTATCTTTCTCTATTTTAGACATATTTCCATTTTTATTTGATATTTCCATGGAACTCTGAGGTTGCAAAAACCTTATTCCAAAAGCAGGTTTTTAACGCAATAACAAATTTTATTTCTAATGACATGCGTCAAGTTAATTCATAATTGTTTGCATTTAGTATGTATATTGCACTTGTATAATTTTTTAAAATTAAAAATAACAATTATACCTCAGTCCAAAATGAGTTGGAGTTGGCTATATGAATTCTCATCGACCACGTTACTCTCTATTTAAACTTATCTCATGCCATATATTATGTATAAATTTTCAAAATAAAATTCAGGAAAAATTTCAAATTCTACCTTAAAAGAGGACTCTTAAAATATCTTTTATTGTGGGAGTATTGTTTTTCCTCTTTGTTACTGTGTTTATTTCAGGTAAGTAGGCTTCCTTTTTGTCATATCTAAGCAAAGAGATATTCTTTTATACTCAAGGTTACGTTCGGATGTCTCTTATCCATCTTAAGATGGTTGATGCATGTGCAATTACTAAAATTCTAAGACAACCCTTTGTATTACTCTTGTCAATATATTCCCTTGTCCAAAATAATACCATTTGTCTCTCCCTCTGAAACCCAAATAAAATTATGCTTAACTAACATTTTAAAATACAATTATCTTCGAACTTTTTCAATTTTGGTATTTTTATGCAACTCTTAAACATTAAGATTTATTTTCAATAATAAATTCTTCAAATCCAGTTTAATTGTTAAACTGATCAAATTGACACCAGAAAAGCAAAGCCAGCCTAGCAATTTGGGACAAACGGAGCATTTCTAATTGCTCAAAATTGGGACATAGATTATGACTTGGATAAATGTAAAAAAAAAAAAAAAAAAAAATAGTAGAGGCAATATGAAACTGCCAACTTACTGATGATTAATTTGACTTTTTTGGTTTTTGTATTTTGTTGAACTTTGAGTAACGTTCAATCGCTTGAAATATTGCTAAGTCTTGACCTATGCTTAAGGAACATTTTAATTGTGTTTGATTCATTGAATGTTTGCTTCTATATATGATATACAAGCTTGCGTTGACTTTTTAGGGTGTCACTTTTCTTTCAAGTGCCTTTTCCTAAAGGTACATTTTGGAAGATTGGAACGTAATATATTCCTCTTGCTGGAAAATTATAAGAAGGGAACTGGTTAAAAGTTCACTCGATTTTCTCTCTTTTCTTCCGGCTGAGAGTACAACAATATATTTGGTGAATGCCTTTTAAGTAACAAACTGGAACAATGCAATCTAATATCCCACCAATTTTTCAAGTTATGTGGCATAATTCGATTAGGTAAGAATTTAAAAATAAATAAATACTTTTAAAACTTATGATCATAAACATGTCATTAAATTTACATGGCTGTAAAAATATGCCAATAAGAGTTAAATGAGAATTTTAAAGTTAATTATATATCTTCATGTTTAGAAAAATATCATTCATTTTTCAATGACCAATAAGAAAATACTGTCACATAAAATAAAGTAAGAAAGTAATATATAAACATTTCCTTTATAACGTCTCTTAGATGTTGAACTCAAATTTCATAAGATATTAATTGAAAAAATTACGTTAAGAGCTCCCTTTAAAAACTTTATGACCAAAATGCTCCGTTTTATAAAATATTACAGAATATGCTCCCAATACAAACGTTTTGAAGATTTTAGGGCAAAGGACATAAATACCCCACTACTAGGACTTTATGACAACCTCTGCCACTAAAATTTAAAATGATCATCGGTACCCCAAAATTTCTTCCCATGTATAGCCAAATCGCTCCCCTCTTCATATTCAACGCTATACGCATGATTTTCTCAGTCTGATTTTTCTCCCACTAAATATGGATATTATAAATTGGAATTCAAAGAAAACCTAACAATTATAGTAGCTTCTGCGCACAAAATTGAAGCAAAAAAAAAAATTCATCGAAGCTGCTCCTCAGAAACTGACGAATTAGGGAAACAATTGTAATGCAAAGTTGAAATCTAACAACGGCAGAAATACCTACATTGCTACAACACAGTGGGTATTGCGGTGATGATAATTGTTTTATGAATTTTTGAAGTTGATGGCATGTTAATCAAATCGAATTGAATTTAGATGATTTCTGGTCGAGATTTTAAAGCACTTCATAAGGAGTATATGACAACCCTGGATATCAAGTATATTGTTAAGATGGTTATCCACCATTAATAGTAAATAGCACTATGGCTTTGAAGACGTATATCAAAATGAAAGAGAAAAATTCGAATGTGACAGTTTTTTTCTTATATATTACGTTTGATATCATTTGTATCCCGAAAGATAAATATACAAAACATAATATATCATCAGTAAATAGTGATTTGGTGAGCACCCTCCACTTCCAACCAAGATGTTGTGAGTTTGAATCACCCGAAGAGCAAGGTGGGGAGTTCTTGGAAGGAGGGAGCCGAGGGTCTATCGGAAACAACCTCTCTACCCCAGGGTAGGGGTAAGGTCTGCGTATACACTATCCTCCTCAGACCCCACTAGTGAAATTATACTGGGTTGTTGTTGTAAATAGCGATTTGGATTTGAACAATTTTACCAACTCCGGATTCCGTCACCAAAGATACTAGCTAATGATGCAATCAGTTTTGCAGATGTACTTTTCTTTGGCTTAATTTCAACAAGCTAGGTTAACTGTTGATTTTAAATTTTATAATTGTGATGATATACTATTTGGTTAATTGGCATATGTTAGAAATTAACTTTATATCTATATGATAGCAGGTACTTCATTGATTGCATAGATCAAAATTATTCTTGGGTTTTAAAGTATCATGGTTAACAAGACTCATGTTTTCAAAGTTAGCAGTTTCAATAAAGTCCAGACATGCCCCGTTAATGAAAAATTTGATAGACGTCAGGCTAGTTCAACAGTAATGGCGAACTTGGTAAAACACAAGTATACTGACCCAAAGTCGATATACACTGTTGGAGATATATAACGCGACATGTTGAATAATTATGGCGTCACTATGAACTACAAACAAGTGTGAAGAATAAAGAAAAGGCTCTTAAAATGCTGAGAGAAAAACTACTAAAAAATTAGGTTTTCGCGACGGACAAATTCTATAGCTAAAAAAAAAAATTCGTCGCTAATCTCATTTAGCGACAGATTAGCAACGGATTATCAAAAAATTCTGTAGTTACAAGCGTTTTAGCGACAGATTAGTGACGGCGTTCATACCTAATTCTAATTTTGTTTTTGTAAAAAATCATATGGGAAATTGCCGAAATATCTTTATATGTTAGAGATAACAAATCCAGGATTTGTCACTAAGTTTTATAAGTCAAAAGATGAATGTTTCATATATCTATTTGTAGTACTTTATGAAACAATTAAAGGGTGGTAGTATTGTTGGCCTATTCTAGCAGTTGATGGGACTTTCCTCAAAGCACCACACCGAGGAACCTTAATCAAGGCTTGCACGCAAGATGTACCAAATAAGTATAGATCACTAATATATTGTTTATACATTTTTCCCCCTTAAATCAGTGATATACTTGTAATAATTTAAATTTTTTATACAGATAAAATTCTTCTTCTTGCTTATTTAGTGGTTGATTCAGAAAATAATACATCCTGGGAATGATTCTTCAGACAATTCAAGGAGACTTATGTCACGACCCAAAATCCCACCATAAAGTTCATGATGACACTTAGTTCCTAAGACTAGGTAAGTCTATCATATAACGACATCAATTAGAATATAACAACTTAAAATTTTAATAGAAACTGAGAAATGTTATAACACAACTAAAATAGAGATACAATAGTCATCATCTCAAAACCCGGTAATACTGAGTCATAAGCTCTACATGAAATACATAAGAAGTCTAAAAAATACATCACTATTTGGTATACATATACAGTAGAAAATGAAGTAAGAGGGTGACTCCGAGGCCTGCGAACTGAACAACAGAGATACCTTGAAGTCTCCTTTAGCTCTAGCTCAACTCTCTAACGATCAACTCAATCCGAAGTACCTGGATCTGCACAAAGAATGTGCAGATGCATAGTATGAGTACACCACAATTGGTACCTGGTAAATATCTAGACTAACCTCGGTGAAGTAGTGATAAGGTTCAAGTTATGATGCTCACTAGTCAAATAACTTATGCAAGATATCAATAAAAACTGACAACAAGGTACATAACAGAACGATATCTACAATCTCGTAAAGCGTATAACAACAACTTAGTGTAGAATAATCCATCTTTGCCAACAAAACATCAAATGGGGATGGGGCATGTGATATCATTTAAAAACTTCAACCAACATCTTATGAAACTCAAGACGGAAGCATTTAGAAAATAATAATATGATCACAACATCAACCCCGTTCCAACACATGAATAACATCCAAAGAACACCCTGAAATGTCAGATAACATTCCCAACAAAAGCCACCTTTATGTTGTCTCATGCACATAATCACTGGAATGCCTACCTTATGTCACTGCATGCACATATATAGCCACCCTTATCTCGCGCTTGCACAACACAATGAAATGCCTCTCTTATATCACCGCATCCGCATCTCGCTACCCTTATACACAACAACAATTCAACTTGCACAATATGTTCACATGTGCCACAATATTACAAACAACAGTGCCCAAAGTCACATCAAGATATAGCCCATGACTCAACAACAAGGTGCACGATAACATGGCAAGAACATAAGAGTGCGGGGAGTACTCAATAATAAAGCATATTTCATATAGCAAACAACCCCAATTCAAGTCATATTAATAGCCTAAGATCTAATTCGATCACAAACTATACATATGTCCGTATACACACTCACCACCTCGTATACACGTCGTTCCACATAACACAAATATGCAAATTTAACCAAATCCTAAGGAAACATTCTCCCACACAAGGTTAGGCAAGATACTTACCTCAAATAGCCCTAATCAATACTCTAAAAATGATTTTCCTTTAAAATTTACCTCCATTCAAATCTATCCAAAAACGACTTAATAATATCAAATAATGCAAGAGAGATCAATTTCGATCAATAAAGTTGAGATCTTTACACAATTCTCAAAAGTTAACAAAAGCCAATCCGGGTCGGTCCGGTCAAAACCCAAGTCGAGGGGTAGATCTCAACTACCCATAATTTCACGAGTCCAAATATGTGATTGATTTTCAAAATCGAGTCCAAATCGCCTCTCAAATCTAGAATTTTTATCTTTAGAAGAGTTTTGTCAAAACCCTCAATTTTCCCTCATAGATTTATTAATTAAATGCTAAATCAAATCCATGTCAAAAATACTTATCCAATCCAAGTGGCTGAAAAATACCTCAAATAGGCATGATAGTATTAAAAAGGGAAATAGGACTCAAATCCACAAAACGAACGATCGAATTGTCACACTTAGAGATGACGTGTGCATAATGTCAGATAGGCATGATAGTATTGCAAAGGAAGCTTCTACTGTCTATCCAGGGGTATCTCATTGTGCCTGTATTTTCCAGCTCTGGAACAACATTAAAGTAAAGTTCAAGAAGAGTCAAAATCAACTTTCGCAAATATTCTTCAAAATAGGCAAAGTGTGCGTAGTTGAAGAGTTCAATTCCCAAATGACAGAGATAGAAGCAATTGATAAGAAGGTGCAGGAATATCTACTTAATATTGAACTATATCAGTTTATGTGATATTATGCTAGAACACTATTGTGATTTTTTCTTGTTTATGGTGCAACATTTGTATATCACTATTGAATCTATTTTAATAATGTTGGTAAATCCATCAAATAATTTATTGTATACAGTATATGATAGAGGTAGCAGATATGTTATGTGTATGCAGGAAAGAAAGTGTAGTAGCAGAAGGTTTCAACTGAATGAACTTTCATGTCCACATACTTTGGTAGTTATTACAAAATTCATTATGGATCCATATCAATGCTGCTTAGTATACTACAAAAAAGACTACTTGATTAACACCTATAAAGAGTCAGTGTATCCTATACCCAATGAAACAACATGGGATATCCCTAGAGAAATCTCAATTATGTATTGTTACTACCCAAGGGAAGATTAGACCGGGAAAGCCAAAGAAATCGAGATACAAAAAGTCGTATGATTAATAATCCAAGAGATCAAAAGTTACATGTGCAGTATGTGGAAAGAGGATCACAACTATAAAACATACAAGAATCTTCCGAGGAGAACTTGATATACAATTATTAACTTAGAAATTTATATAATATCAAATTTGTTCCTTTGGATTATTGTATTAGTGTTACTCATATATGCTTTTCTGAAATAAAATATTTATCAATTCAAGGAATATATTAGGTTATCTATTTTAGTTTATTTTCCTTTTCAGTTTTTATTTTTGTTAGTATGATAAGGTGATAATGCAACATGTTTACTTGGGAAAAAACTCAAAAATACTTGTTTAAAATTGAGTACAAATAAATGGGGAATAAAAAATAGTATAACATGATTAGTCTCGAATCATGATGATATACTTGGTATTCCCAATGTTCCGGGTATACTACAAAGCATACCATTATTCCTAGTATTTCGAATGATCTTAGTATACTACAGAGTATACTAGGATTACTAATATTCCAGTAGTGTTGGTATACTATAGAATATATAATGGTTACTGGTATTCCCAATAGTGTTGGTATACTACTATTCTTGGTAAACTATAGAGTATACCATGGTTACTGGTATTCCCTGTAGTGTTGTGGTATACTACTATTCTTGGTATACTACAGAGTATACCATGATTACTAGTATTCCAAATATTCTTAGTATACTATAGAATATACCATTATTTCCAATATTCTCAAATAGTCTTGGTATACTATAGAGTGTACCATGATTATTAATATTATAGTATTCTTAGTATACTATAGAATATACCATTATTCCTTGTATTCCCAAATAGTCTTGGTATACTATAACGTATAGCATAATTACTGGTATTTCTAGTATTCTTGGTATACTCTATTCTCAATAGTCTTGGTATACTCTACTAGTACTCCTAATTGTAACAATTTGGCGGTTGTTTTGTGTATTTGAGCCATGTTTCCCCTTTTAAAGCTCCTCATATGTTTATTTGAGGTTTTTGACTTGTGGGGATGGTTGGTTTCATTTCGGGAGGTTTTGGTTTGAATTGGATTGATTGGTTCTTAGTTTAGAAGCTTAAGTTGAAAATTTTGATCGAAGTTTGACTTCTATAAAAATGACCTCGGGACGGTGTTTTGATTGTTCCAATAGGTTCGTGTAAAAATTTTGGACTTAGGCGTATGTCCGGATTTGGATTTGGGGGTTCCGAGGTTACCGAAGGTTGGCAATTTAAAGGTTTAGAAATTCCTTAAGTTTGACCGTAGGCTGACTTTATGGCTATCGGGTTCGGATTTTTGGTTTTGGGACTTGGAATAGATTCGTTTTATCATTTGGAATATTTTTGCAAAATTTGGTGTCATTCCGAGTTGGTTTGATATGAATTGGATGCTTGATTGTGTATTTAGTGATTCTTGAGTTTTATTGTGAATTCTATGTGTTTTGGTGCTCGAGTCATAGTTCGGGATGTTATTTCAGCATTTCGATTATGTGAGTGAGTTCGTATGATAATTTTAGACTTGTGTGGATATTTTGTGTGGGGCCCCGGGGGCTCGGGTGAGTTTCAGATGTGTTTCAGATTCGTTTGAACTAGTTCCAGATTGCTGGTGTGCTGGTTTTGCAGATATTGCAATTATGAGCACCGGCATCGCAATTGCAAATAGGGCAGGGGAGGTTCAGGTGTCACAAATCCGACACCCTTATCGCATTTGCGAAGTTAGTGTTAGGCATGGTCAGGTCACATTTGCAAAGAGGCTGCAATCGTAATTATGAAGCCCTTTGTCACAATAGCGATATCTGTGTGGGCTAACAGGGTTTGCTTTTGTGATAATTGTGTCACATTGGCGAGGTTCGCATTTGCGAACCCCAGGTCGCATTTGCAAACCCCAGGTCGCATTTGCGACATCTGCAGCTGAACAAAAGGTTGGGATTTTGGGACTTAGTCTCATTTTATGACATTTTGAGCCCTAGACTCGGTGAGAGGCGATTTTAGGAGGAGATTTTCATACACAACTATTGAGTAAGTGATTTTGATCCATTTTCAATTACATAACTTGATTATTTATGAGTTTTATGTTGGGCAGCCAAGAACTCTCATACCTAAAAGTTGAAAGTGGCAGAAATGAGGATGTTGAGATGGATGTGTGGGCTCACTAGACTAGATAAGATTATAAATGAAGTTATTCGGGAGAAGGTGGGCATGGCTCCCATGGACAACAAGATCCTGGAAGTGAAGCTTAGATGGTTCGGGCAAGTGTGGAGGAGAAGCATAGATGCCCCGGTTAGGAGGTGTGAGTGGTTGACATTGGCAGGTATGAGGAGAGGTAGAGGGCGGCCTAAGAAGTATATGGGGGGAGGTGATCAGGCAGGACATAGCCTGACTTAAGATCTCCGAGGACATGGCTCTGGATAGGAAGGTGTGGAGGTTGAGCGTTAGGATTGTAGGTTATGAGGGAGTCGAGCATTTTTCTACGTTGTTTCCGGGGGCGGGACTAGGCTCATAATGTTTCGCCTTAGGTTGTTAGTGGTTTATGTAGCTTCCACACTATTTTCTATGGCATTAGTACTGGTTATTGTTATTGCTTTTACATTTATTTTCTGTCCCTTATTATGCTGATATTATTTTATATTTTTGGCTTCTGTTGTTGTCACTGATCTATTGCCTATTGTTTATTTTCTTCTTCTTGAGCGGAGGGTCTTTCGAAAATAGCCTCTCTACCCCTTCGGGGTAGAAGTAAGGTCTGCGTACACTCTACCCTCCCCAGACCCTACTTGTGGGATTTATACTGGGTTGTTGTTGTTGTTGTTGTTGATGATTATTTATGAGTTTTAACATTTAATCCATGGGATTTGAAGAGAAGTTTTGGGGAATTTTGACTATGTTTTGAAAAATAAAATTTGAGATTTGAGAGTCGAATTGGACTCGGATTTGAAAATCAAACACATATATGGACTCGTAGGATTGTGGGTAGTCGGGATCTACCCTTTGACCTAGGTTTTGACCGAGCAGGCCCTAGGTGAACTTTGATTGACTTTTTGGAGAATTGTATAAATATCTAAGCTTTATTAATAGAAATTAGTTTCTCTTGCATTGTTTGATAATATTAAGTCATTTTTTGTTAGATTTGAGCCGAGCAGAGGTGAGTTTTAAGGGGAAAAGCTATTTTTGAGTATTGAATTGGCCTGATTGAGGTAGATATCTTGCCTAACTTTGTGTGGGGGAATTACCTATTAGGACTTGGTTTATTTGCACTATTTGTACTATGTGAAAAGATGTGTACATGAGGTGACGAGTGTGTGCACATGCTTATGTGTGGTAAGAGACCGAATTGGACTCTTAGGCTATTAATATTCCTTGAATTGAAGTTGTTATTATATGAAGCACATTTCGCTGTTGATTTACTTTATGTTCTTTGTATTATTGTTGTAATTCTTGTATACGTGGTTGTTGAGCTATGGGCTATGTATTGTTGTTGAGAAATATTGTGGCATATAGGCACATGGTGTGCGGTTGATTGTTTTGTTGTGATTGATATGTGCATGTGGCAACATAAGGGTAGTGTGTATATTGATGCACATGCGGCGAGGTAAGGGGGCTTATACGCATGTTGCTAGTAAAGGGAAATACTTCATTGTGATGCACACGCGGCGCGATAAAGGGGCTAAAGCGCATGAAGCTATTTCAGGAAAATGTTTTAAATTGTGAAGCTCACACGGTGTCATAAGGGTATATTGTGACTTGTGATTATGAGGTGTGGTACCTCTGTGTGATTCTTATTTTTATTCTTGTGTTAGCTATATATTGATATTTTGCACTGGTTTTATGTCTAGTGAATGTCTTAACTAGAACCTCGTCACTACTCTACCGAGGTTAGTCATGATATTTACTGGGTACCGTCTGTGGTGTACTCATACTACACTTCTGCATATTTGTTTTGTAGATCCAGGTACCTCGGACCATAACGGATGCTAGTGAGTTGATTCAGACATTGCAGAAACTTTAAGGTATACCTGCATGATGCTCGCAGGCCTCGGAATCACCTTCCAGTGATCATTTGCTACTGTTTATTTTATTTCCAAACAGTGTTGTATATGAGATTTCTAGAGAACTTGCAGTAGAGCTTATGACTCCGTATTACTGATTTTGGAGATGTATGACTATTGTTCTTTTTCAGCTATGTTATGTCATTTACTGGTTTATATTTAATTTTTTAAAATGGTTTACTTTTGTTGATCTCCTCATGTATTAAGACTACCTAATCATAGAGACTAGGTACCATCACGATCCTCAAGGTGGGATTTAGGGTTGTGATAAGTTGGTATCAGAGCTTTAGGTTCATAGGTCTATGAGTCATAAGAAAGTTTAGCAGAGTCTTTCGGATCGATAAGGAGACGTCTGTACTTATCTTCGAGAGCTACAAAATTATTAGGAAATTCCACTTCCTTTATTCCTTGTCGTGCGGATTTTTTGATTTCAGAATCTGAGCCTTTGTCTTTCTATTCTCACAGATGGTGATGACACGAGCTTCAGTTACTGACGATGCTGCCCCCGACACTGGTGTTGCTAGAACTGGGGCACAGGCCAAGGAGGAGAACGTGCTATATCTAAAGCACCTTCTAGAGCAGCAATTGAGGAGCCACCAGTAGCTCCAGTTGGGGAGTAGGGGCACTTGAGACGCTTGTCGCAACCCTGGACTTCAGGAGACCTTGGCGCTATTCCTGAGAATGTTTGGTACTTTGGCTCTAGCCGGATTAAGCCCAGTCGCACCAGCTGCTTCTCAAGCTGGGGGAGGAGCTTAAACTCCTGCCGCCCGTAGTCTAAAGTAGCGAACTCATGTTGATCAGGCTCCAGGTGCTTTGCCGGTATAGGCCTTGACCGTGGTTCAACCTGCGGTCAGGCTAGTGGCATCTGAGGAGGAGCAGAAGAGGTTAGAGATGTTCAAGAGGTATTTTCCTCCTACTTTTAATGGCACAATTTCTGAGGATGCACAAGGTTTTCTAGACCAGTGCTACCGTATTCTCCGCACCATGGGTATTGTGGAGGAAAGCGGGGTCAACTTTACTACCTTTCAACTGGCAGGGTCGGCATATAGATGGTGGCATGTTTATGAGGACAATAAGCCAGTTGATGCAGCGACACTCACTTGGGCTCAATTTTCTGATCTACTTTTGAGGCAGTTTGTTCCCTAGACCCTCAGAGATGTGTTACGCACAGAGTTCGAGCAGTTACGTCAGGGTACTATGACCGTGTCCAAGTATGCCATGAGGTTTAGTGAGTTATCTCACCATGCACTTGCATTGGTTTCTACAGTCAGAGAGCGAGTTCGTAGATTTATCGAGGGGCTCAGTTATGGTCTCAGATTCGGGATGGTATGGGAGCTGGAGATTGATACTCCATTTCAGCAAGTTGTGGAGATCTCTCGGAGGTTGGAGCGTATGCATGTGCAGGAGAGGAAAGATAGGGAGGCCAAGATCCATCGAGATTTTGGAGGGTTTAGCGGTACCTGCTCAGCAGTATCAGCTTGTCATGGTTGAGATTTCATCAGTCGACTAGTTTGGTATGTGCTTTAGGTTAGCATCAGTGTTCCAGATATTCAGGGGCCTCAGAGTACTCATATTGGTCAGCCATGTTCTAGTACGCCTCCTGCACGAGGTGCCTACAATGGTTATTCTAGCCATCCGGGTCAAATTTAGTTCTAGCAGTCGTGCCCTCAGAGAGGTTGTTATCTGTGTGGTGATACGAGGCTTATGGTGAGGGGCTATCCCAAACTTCGTAGAGGTGGACCTCCACATGTTACTCAGGCTATAGTTGATACTCCAGTTGCTACTACACCTACACAGCCAGCTAGGGGTGGAGGACAAGCGGGTAGAGGACATCTTAGAGGGGGATGTCATGCCCGTTGTTATGCATTTCCAGGTAGGACTGAGTCTGTTGCATCATATTCTGTCACCACAGGTATTGTTCCGGTCTGCCATAGAGATTCATCAATTTTATTTGATATGGGTCCCACGCATTCATATATGTCATCTTACTTTGCTTTCTATTTGGATATGTCTCGTGATTCTTTGAGTACTCTTGTTTATGTGTCTATGCATGTTGGAGATTCTATTAAGGTAGACTGGGTATATCGTTCTTGTTTGGTCACTATCGGGGGGTTATGAGATTAGTGTTGACCTTCTGTTACTCAATATGGTGGACTTTGATGTGATTTTGAGCATGGACTAGTTATCGCCATATCATGCTATTCTTGATTGTCACTTTAAGACCATGACATTGGCTATGCTGGGGTTGCCGCAGTTAGAGTGAAGAGGTTTGTTGGGCCATGTTCCTAGTAGGGTGGTGTCTTTCCTAAAGGCACAACGGATGGTTGAGAAGTGGCGATTGGCGTACTTAGCCTTTGTGAGGGATGTCAGTGCTGATACTCCTACCATTGAGTCACTTTTGGTAGTGAGAGATTTCCCTGATGTATTTATAGCAAACCTACTGGGCATGCCACCCGATAGGGATATTGATTTTGGTATCGACTTGGTACCGGGCACTCAGCCCGTCTCTATTCCACCATATCGCATGGCACTAGTGGAATTAAAGAAATTAAAGGAACAACTTATGGAGTTGCTTGACAAGGGTTTCATCAGACCGAGTGTCTCACCTTGGGGTGCTCCAGTTCTATTTGCAAAGAAGAAAGACGACTCTATGTGGATGTGTATTGACTACATGTAGCTAAATAAGGTTACAATCAAGAAAACGTACCCACTACCGCATATTGATCACTTGTTTGATCAGCTTGAGGGTGCTAGGGTATTCTTGAATATTGACTTGTGATCGAGGTACCATTAGTTGAAGATTCAGGCTTTAGCGGTTCCGAAGACTACTTTCAGGACCCACTATGGTCAATATGAGTTTCTGATGATGTCTTTCGGGCTAATCAATACCCCAACAACATTTATGCACTTGATGAACAGCGTGTTCCAGCCATATCTTGATTCCTTCATTATCATGTTCATTGATGATATATTGGTGTATTCTCGTAGCCGGGAGGACCATGAGCAGCACTTAATGATCCTGCTCCAAGCTTTGAGAGTGAAAAAGTTATATGATAAATTCTCTAAATGTGAGTTATGGCTTGATTCAGTGGAATTCTTGGGCCATGTGTTGTTCAATGAGGGGATTAAGGTGGATCCGAAAAATATTGAGGTAGTTCAGAGTTGGCCCAAACCATCTTTTGCTACTGAGATCCAGAGTTTTCTAGGCTTGGCTGGGTATTATCGCTATTTCATGGAGGGATTTTTATCAATCGCGGCTTATTTGACTAGATTGACTCAGAAGAGTACCCCATTTAGGTAATCTGATGAGTGTGAGGAGAGCTTTCAGAAGCTCAAAACTGCCTTGACTACAACTTCAGTTCTGGTTTTGTCTTCAACATTGGGTTCTTATACAGTCTATTGTGATGCTTCAGGGATTGGCATTGGGTGCATATTGATACAGGAGGGTAGAGTGATTGTTTATGCTTTGCGCCAGTTGAAGCCCCATGAGAAGAACTACCATGTACACGATTTGGAGTTGGCAGCTATTGTTCATGCACTGAAGATTTGGAGACACTATCATGTGAGGTGTTCACGAATCACAAGAGTCTACAACACTTATACAAGCAAAAAGATTTGAACTTGAGGCAATGGAGGTGGTTGGAGCTAACTATTGTTCTTTTTTAGCTATATTATGTCATTTACCGGTTTATATTTAATTAGTTAAAGTGGTTTAATTCTATTGATCTCCTCATGTATTAGGCTTACCTAGTCTTAAAGACTAGGTTCCATCACGATCTTCAAGGTGAGATTTTGGACCGTGACGCTAATAGTGTTAGTATACTCTACTGGTATTCTCAGTAGTGTTGGAATACTACTATTCTTGGTATAATACAGAGTATACCATGATTATTGGTATTTTCCGTTTGAGTTGGCACTACATACCATGATAATTGGTATTCCACTTGGTACAATATATTATACCATGATAATTAGCATTCCTAATGGTCTCGGTGGACTAGAGTATACCATGATAACTGATATTCCTACCGGTCTTGGTATACTACAGAGTATACCATTATAAGTGGTATTCCTAGTGGTCTTTGTATATCAGCAAAATACATATACACAAAAATAGCCAAAAATCCATAGAGTTTGTGATATAAGATATCTTTAAGGTAATGGTTGCACAATAAGCATAATTACACCACAAAACTAAAATTAAGGTTGCACACTGTAACTTTAGCATTCCCAATAGTCTTGGTATACTATAGAACATATAATGGTTACTGGAATTCCCAGTAGTTTTAGTATACTACTATTCTTGGTATAATACAAAGGTATACTTGCAGCTACCTTATTTCTCTTTGTAGTCATCCACCACATCCTGATTAGGATCACCATCACCATCTTGCTCTTTTTCGACATCTCTATTATAATAGTGCTACATCAAAATTTTCGAAACATGCTTATTAACTTTAGAACTAGCAAAAAATAGAAAATTAACACAAAAAGGTCTACTGGTATACCTCTGGATTTCTCTTCTTAATTGAATCAATAGCATTGAACACCTCTTCAAATTATTGCAAGATAATTCTTTAAATCTCCTAGCTCATTCTTATATTCCTTTTTCAACAACCCTACTTCTTTCTTTAATTCTTCTTGGCCATCTCATAACTTCTTAATCTAAACACCCTATTCATTATCTATTGACAGGACATTTGAAGCTTTAGACTTTTTTTTTCTTTTTTGAGGTGGAGGGCCGACAAAGACATTCTCTGAACTATGGCATTTGTCATGAATCTTGCCTACTGCCTCCTTATTCAAGTCATTTGCATCTTTCTCTTGCCTTTTGATGTCGGAGGTAGAGGATTAACAAAATCATTATTTGCCACGTCATTATTCAAGTCATTTGTAGCTTTGCCCTGGATTTTTAATGTCTTAGGTGGATTATCAATAAATTCATCATCTGTACTAGTACATTTCTGATGAACATTATCTGCCACCTTATTCTTCAAGTCATTAAGAGACATGTTCCTTAAATTCAACTACATAAAGAGCGTCCAAAAAGTTAGTGAAAAAAGAAGCACTTATTGATAGTATATTATTTTACAGAGACAAAATATAATATATATTAGATAAGCAATTATACTAGTGAGTTAGTATGCCAGATACACAGATGAGTATATCACATGAAATATCACTATTAATTGAAGGACATGGAAAATAAAAAAAACATTATCTTGTCGGTAGAAAAATCACAAACTTTCTCATGTAATTCCTCGAACTTTAGCTGCGATGTGACCTTCCATTGAAGAATTGGTGGAGAATTATTCCCGCAACGATTAGCGACTCTATTATATACATAGCTGCAACATTCATAAAGCATACTTGGAAAGTAATAGGAAACCTAGAAATTTAATAATACATAGACGGCTTATCCAAAATGCAAGACATTAATTCCAGGTAGCCTAATAAACCTCTCTCCCCCATGGATAACTTTAAAATCATCTTTCTCAAACAAATCAAAATAACCCCTATCAAGCTATTTTGTATTTTTAGTAGAAAAGAGGAAGAAGTTTATCACATAGAGCATTACCGCATTCACATCATCTTCGTCGGACTCAAACGTTTTATTAAGAAAACAATTCGAAAGATATTTTTTAACTAGAGAAGAGTAATCCACAAAATATTTTTTAATCAAACGATTCTTCTTTCCGTTAGAAAAAGTAAGGCTCTTTATATCAGAAGTATATTTTAATCCCGTCGCACAAGCAAACTCAGACAAACTAAAACATAGCTTAACTCCATTGACAAGAAATTGCATCTTACCCTCTGTTTCGTTTTGGACCTCCATTGTCAACAAAAAATATATCAATTGAGATTGAAATTCTATTCTAGGAAAATCCAGCAAATACCCAAAATAATTTGATCTAAAAAGCTCAACTTTTGTTGCGGATAATTTGTTTTTAAAATTACTGATAATATTAGAATTGAAATGATACCAAGTTTTGGCTTACTATTTGTATAACACTGCATTTAAAAATATATCATGAGTATATCACATGATATCTATTAGAGCAAATTTATCAGTATATGACTATCTTCTATTTTTCAATAAACTAAAATGGCATGTCTATAAGATAAACTACCTCATAAAAAGTAAATACTAACATACATAAAACTTTGAATACATAAAAAAAATATCTTTGAAGCGGATATGAGATGTTTTTCTGACGATTCAGAGCGCTTTCTTTTTTAGGCGCCAAATCAGTTTCAAAAGCATCGATTTCTCGTTCCTTAGCACTTTGAAAAACATCGATTTCTTGCTACTTAGCACTTTAAGAATGCATTCTTCTCAAACTAACAGGTTCAGATCCATTAGATTTAGCTGAAGAACCATTTGCTAAAGAGGTTTCTCTATTTGTATGGCCGCTTGAAGCCTATATGAATCAACCATTCTTACCTATTTTCAGAATAATCTTTGTCGTCAATAGCAATTTTAGAATCCAGTGATGATAGACTTGAATGAAAAGGTCATGCGCGCTTAAGGCTATTGTAACAACCCGATCGGTCGTTTTGAGCTTTAGCATTCCATTCGGTATTTTGAGACTTTGAGTAATTTTATATTATGTATTATGACTTGCGTGTATAGTTGACTTCGATTTTTGAGTGGTTCGAGATTGATTTGGAAGAATGATTCTCGTTTTAGAAGCTTTAAGTTGGAAGAGTTTACCAAAGTTTATCTTTTAGGTAAACAGACTCGGAATCGGGTTTTTATTATTCCAATAAGTTCATATGATGATTTTGGACCTGTCCGTTTGGTTAAATTCCGATGAGTTTTGGATAAGTTAGGGTTGTATGGTGATTGTTTTCGGTTTCGACGTCGATTTGAGCATAAAGGTTACCATATTGAGCAAACGACCTTTGATTCGTGTTTCGACTAAACTATTATATCTGTATCATAATTTTGGAACCATATCAACTAAAATCATCAAGTTTTGACATCGTATGAGGAGTTTATGATCATTTTACTAAGAATTGAGTTGCTATAATTTTCAGATTAATTACGAAATTCACATTGAATTCGTATTTAAAAATCTGTATTATTTTCAAATATTGAAACCAACATATCTCCTTTATTATATGGTCAAATGGAGTGATTAAAAAGTTTAACTTGACTGAAATTTTACGAGAAATCCATTAGAGACATCTAAAGTGAGTTTCAGGATTGTTTAGCACAAGAAACGAAGTAGAACAACTGGGCATTTTTGGCTAGTAATGTTGTTGGAGTTTTTCTCATCTTGAAAGTTTGGGATTGGGAGAACTCAAGGATGTTCTTCAAGTTTCTTCCATGGGTTAAAGTCTAAACCATAACCAAAATATTTTTCTTTGATTCATTCCTTTGGTTTAAGCTTTAATCCATGATTTTAATTGAAAACCCATTTATTTCTTTAAATCAAGACCTAGGGTTATGTCCTAAATTTTAAGAATTGAAAATGAGTTAGAGGCATTTATTTCTCGATTTCTTTTGGGGTTTTGTTCTCCTACATTTGGCGAGTTTTGGAGGAGTATTTCGAGATATATGGGACCCAACTAGTGTGGGTTGGACTCTTAAGTTATAAACACTCAAGAGCGAAATTTTGGCAAATTGGTTGAGTTATCAGACTCCGATTAAGTCTATTTTCATTCATATGAGCTTGTATTGGTTCGGGCTTCGCTCGGGTAAGCTTGGATTTGGAATCCAAGGCGGGCCTGACGTTGACTTTTGTTGACTTTTTGAGAAAAATATAAAGATCATAACTTTATTTATTGTAATTGGTTTATCTTGCATTATTTGATACTATTAAGTTTTATTTAGTTAGATTTGAGCTGTGTGAATGCGAATTTTAGGAGAAAAGCTATTTTGAAGGGTTGAGTTGGCCTAGTTGAGATAAGTATCTTGCTTAACTTTGTGTGGGGGAACTACTGTCACGACCCAAAATCTCACATGTTGTGATGGCGCCTATCTCAATACTAGGCAAGCCGACAATCTCAATAAATCACCATATCTTTTAAATTTGAAAACATAATTATTAAATTCAGCGGAAGAAAACCTCACAAACACAAATATAAACATTCCCAAAATCCGGTGTCACTGAGTACATGAGCATCTAATATAAATACAGAGTCTGACTAATAAAACATTGTCTGAAAGTATAGAACAGTACAATAACTGAAAGAAAGAGAGACAAGGTCAGCGGACTCCAGCAGCCTTGATAGTCTCCAACTGATAGCACTCTAGATCCAATAATCGTTGTATCTGAAAGCTCCTGGATTTGCACACGAGGTGCAGAGTGTAGTATGAGTACAACCAACTCAATAAGTAACAAGGCTAACCTCTGGGCGGAAAGTAGTGACGAGCTCCGCAGATACATTCCAGTATAAATAATGGTACAAAAATGTAGGCATGCTTTCAAGTTCAACAGTTAAACCCAATACAAGTGAAATAGATCGATACTGCATGATATGAGGAATATGACATCTCAGTAGAAAGACCTCATGTAAATACTGGTCACCAATTATTCGGTCACTTGGTACTGTTTATGGCCAATCCAGCCCAGGGATATTCCATCCCGAATATATATACACATCGACTGACAGTCAGTCACTCAGTACCATATAAGGCTAATCCAACCCTGGGGTAATATATCCCCAAATGTAAATGATACAGACAAGATCCATCTCCAGGGAAATTTCATTGCAATATATATAAATAAGTAAGGCAAGTCCATCCCGAATATATAATCATCAACGCTCACTGGGGTGTGTACAGACTCCGGAGGGGCTCCTTCAGCTCAAGCATTATATAAAGCCGATATGGCCTACTACGGCGTGCAGTCCGATTCCATAATAATAATAAAGCCTATAAGGCCTGCTGCAGGCTGGCAGCCCCAATCCATATAGTAATAAAGTCTATAAGGCCTGCTGTAGGCTGGCAGTCCCGATCCATATAATAATAAAGCCAATAAGGCCTGCTGCGGCATGCAGCCCCGATCCAGAACAATAAAGCCTATAAGACTTGCTGCAGGCGGGCAGCCCCGATCCATTTAATAATAAAGCCAATAAGGCCTACTACGGCGTGCAACTCGATCCCATAAATATCCTCACAATAGATGAATATGACTAAGTGTGAAATGTACATTTATAAAACAATTAATTCAACAGCAACACGACCCCATGGGTCCCAAAATATTAGCACGTAGGCTAAACATGATCTTTAATAAGAGCCACTTCTCAATTTCTCTAACACGTGGAACATGTTCAGATAATAACATGATTCATTAATTTTACAACTACACAAGATTTATTCAAGACACAATTTCTGTCGTGCACGTCTACATGCTCGTCACCTATCGTGTGTGTCACCTCCAAACAATTTATATCATACCAAATTTCGGGGTTTCATACCCTCAGAACCAAGTTTAGAAGTGTTACTTACCTCAAACCGTGCAATTCTTTACTCCGCTATGCCTTTGCCTCATGAATTGGCCTCCAAACGCCTCGAATCTAGCTACAATTAATTCGATTTAGTCAATAAAATTTGTTGGAATTAATTCCATAAGAAAATACTAACTTTCCAACAAAATTTGAAATTTAGCTCAAACATTGCCCGTGGGGCCCATGTATCGGAACCCGACAAAAGTTACAAAATCGGAAAGCCCATTCAACCACGAGTCTAACCATACCAATTTTATCAAAATCCGACATCAACTCGACCCTCAAATCTTCAATTTAAACCAAGAGGGTTTTCTAAATTTTACAACTTAATTCACCAATTAAATGTTAAAAACAACCATGGATTTGGGTAATTTAACCAATATTGAGTTAAGAACACTTATCTCGTTATTCTGTCTGAAAATCTCCCAAACATCGCCTCAATCCGAGCTCCAAATCGGTAAGATCTGCTGCCCAGTCATTTACCCTATGAGATCGCGTCAAAACACACGCGATCGCGAAGCACAAAATTTTTCCAGCCCTTTTTTACTCTATGCGATCGCGGCCATTCTACTGCGATCGCGAAGAACAAATTCCCCAACAGCCTTGTCCAACTTCTTCCGGACAACCTCTAGTTTAATAGTCATAACTCTTTGTACATAACTCCAAATGACAAATGGTTTACATGTCTGAAAACTAGACACAAAGGGCTACAAAATTTCATCTTTGGATCATCTCCAAATTCCTTATAAATTACGAGATATAAGCTTTCAAAATCGGGTCAGTGCAGCAGAAAATTTCCTCTACGCGATCGCGAAAGGCCTTCCGCAATCGCGATTCATTGGGCATTTCCCCCCATTTTGTGCTTCGCTATCGTGGCCAATTCCAAGCGATCACATAGCACAATGTTGTAGCCAAAAACTAGCAGCTTTAAATGGCCTAGAAATGGTCTGAAACCACCCCGAAACTCACCCGAGACCCCTGGGACCTCAACCAAATACACCATCAAGTCCCAAAATATCATACGAACTTAGTCGAGCCTTCAAATCACATTCAACAGCGCTAAAAATACGAATCACACCCCAATTCAAGCCTAATGAACTTTGGAATTTCCAAATTCTACAAACGATGCCGGAACCTATCATATCAAATCCGATTGACCTCAAATTTTGCACACAAGTCATAAAAGACATAATGGACTTATTACAATCTCATAATCGGATTCCGACCCCGATATCAAAAAGTCACCCCCCGGTCAAACTTCTCAAAAATTCAACTTTCGGCATTTCAAGCCTAATTCGCTACGGACCTCCAAATAACTTTCCGGACACGCTCCTAAGTCCAAAATCACCATACGGAGCTATTGGAATCACCAGAATTCAAATCCGAGGTCATTTACACATAAGTCGACATCCGGTCAACTTTTCCAACTTAAGTTTTCAATTGTGAGGCTAAGTGTCTCATTTCGCTCCGAAATTCTTCCGGGCCCGAACCAACTGACCCGGTAAGTCATAAAACAACTGTAAAGCATAAATTGAGCAGGAAATGGGGGAACGAGGTTATAATACTCAAAACGACCGACTGGATCGTTATATTCTCCCCCACTTAAACATACGTTCGTCCTCGAGCATGCCAAGAGTTGTTTCCAAGCCACCAAATCACTATTCTATCTTACCGCGCATAAACCCAGGGGTGATCCCACGTCACCCTATTCTATATAGGCCTGACAACACAATACAAGTGAAAATCATTAATTTAACCTTAGCCCATAAAGTCAAAACCCAAATTTCCAACATCCAGAATTCTTTTCAAGACACGAATCTCATATCTACACATTGTATAAGTCTGAACAAGCTGTATTAAGCCATAACCATAACCCCAGATATAATCACGTAACATACTACACAACTCACATGCTCACAGCACTATTACCGATCACAGTAACTACTCAAACTAACTGGTACTGGTATTAACCCCATATCAAACAAAACATCGTTCGAAAACTTTTGTACACTGCTGAAAATGAAAGACATACGCGGAATCTCATAACCCTTTATTAGATCAACAAGTCATGGAGCTCTCTAACCCCAACCAATACCATAATCCCTTTCTTAAACTATTTTCAATGTCATCTTCCCAACTATACTGTAATCAAACCTGACAGTACCCATTCTAGATCTAATGACCATATATTATTAAATACAACTATCCCACAGACATGCCATACCAATATAACTCAAGCCACAACTGCGCAATCCGTGTATAAAAAAATGGAAAATGTCTCAAAAAATAGAACCGTATTGGAAATTCAACAAGAACCACCACAATTGTAATGCTATAAGCTCATTATATATAGTGGAACCAAGACACACAAATTTAATAACAGTAACCAGCTCTTCTAGAGATCACATTAACATCACTCGCACGAATAACTCACGTGCTATAATATCAATATCTTGACCCGCACGGACAACTCACGTGCCAATAATATCAATATCTGGACCCGCACGGACAACTCACATGCCAATAATAACAGTATATGGATCTGCACGGACAACACACGTGCCAATAACATAATCCACCTGGCATGGTCAGAGGCCTACAGTCCAAGCATATCATACAAGAGCAATCAAATAAGTACACATGTATATGATAATGAAATAGGATTCACATGCTCCTGGACTGGTGTAAATAACACGTCATAGTGTAGGCATGTGCAAAGTGGCTATCACAGCTCAATCGGCAAGTTAACACAGAAATAGTAACTGCCCAATTTATTCAGGGAATTAGCCTCTTTGTAACCTCAAGTATAGTCCAGATAGTTCTCAATAAAGGTACGAATAAGAGAAACGTCATAACTTTACGCTTAACCGTCAACTCTAGGCATATCATAGCCTAAATATTTTTCCGAATCTGAATACTTGCCCCGATGCTCGCACATGGGCTCAAACCCCACATGTATATACGCACTCGTAGCGCGTAGTCATCACAAATAATTAATGCAATTGGTGCCTCTACTGAGTTTAAATAAAATACTCATCTCAAACAGGTCGCAACCCTGAAGCAATATGCTTCTAAGAACTCCTAGTTTCCAAATTCATAGGGCACATGAATCATCATAGCTAATCCCAATTTTAGCATTCGAATGACTAACACATCATTCATGCACGATCATCCCACGAGGAAATATTTCATAATTCTTCCGTGCCACATAACAATAATTTGAATATCAACAGTCTATCAACCATGTGAGTACCACAATACTAATTAAATATCCGTAAGTCAAAATACAATCCGCCTTCTGAAATATGCACCCTTCTCATACAACACCAAGTAGTAATATTATTCATCTAGTCATTTGGAACCGCCCATGTTGTCTAAGAATTCATGACCATTCTTCCCAAACTTCGTGACCTTCCTTTAAGACTGAACTACCACCTTGTACATGTAAATCTAACTTCCGCACAACACATAACATCTATCTTGCCATCATGTGAAAAATAGAAAAATCTCATTATCAACTCGGGTCACCAGCAAATTACATATCCGGTTAGTTATAAATCTCTCTCTTTCTTCTTTCCAGGAGAAAATCACAATATAAAACATGTTCCCCACACCGATAGAGAATATTCGGCTCAACCCATAGTAGAAACCATCAAGAACTCTTCGAAATCCATTTGCACCTAACCAAGCTATCAGAACTGAAATCCTCTAACTCGACCAAGTCACGCAGGTCACCAAACCCAAGAATATTGCCTCCGAAACATCTGTAAAAATCTTACCACATCATAATTACCAAAAGAACCGAGCATACCATTACCATACTGATCCAACTTGTTACCAATAAGTCCTATTATCTCTGAGTTTCATCTGAATTACCCTCAAGTTGACATTTCTCCTTGTCAGAACACTACTATCCTTACCCACAGCTCACTACAAGACATCCTAACATAAAAACATGCCGCCCTAAGGCCCATAAGCCACTGTATTCTTCTTAAGTACCACAAAAGTACCACAACTGAGACCCCCACACTGAAAAGACCTTATGCGAACTTAAAATTGTTCCTTTTTACCTTTCTTGCACTGAAATGTAAAATTCATAGTCATACAGAATTAGCGCAAGTACCGGCACCATCCAGTGTAAATAACCGATTCTGGCAATATACAAATTTCGAATTTCAATTGACACATATACATTTTGAATCTATTAGAACCCTTTCGAAAGTCACCCACTATGTTCAAATCTAAATTGCACCGCCCAAACGGGCTGAAAGACACAAGCCCCTTTAGCACAACAACTCCCAAAGAAGTAACCCTGCCTTAACACCACCAATCAAATTCATACTTCGTGCGCACTACATCCTTCAAAATAACAATTTAATCATTTAATGATTTTTCATATTTTCATAAAGTGTATTATAACCCGCACTCAAGAAATTTTCTTAATCGAGTCATCCCTAATATCAACCTCTGCAAGTCATAACTAATCAACAAGTATGCCTCAGACCAAAACCAATACCGCACATAATCATGCAATCAAATCGTAGATAGCAGACTCACCCACTGGGCTCAAAGTCATATAACAAAACATCTGATAACTCACCATACCCACACTCTACTATTGTCATAATCTTGCAGTCAATTCCATGTAAAGTTTTCACCTGCTCAGGTAACACAAACCATAAAATACCTCAAATCATCTACTAAGCTCGCCTTCATTCTTTTAACACTCAAGTCAACTTTCTCAACCAGATTCAAATTCAAATCTCAACACACATGCCCAACTGACATAAAAGAAACTCTCCACTCATATTATAAGGAACACACCTACGTAGATTACTCCGCATGGGATAACCTACCTGCTTAGGCTCAAATTGGTATCTTGTTATACCCTTTCATAGTCACAATTACTATGCAATCACTTAGTCTATCTGAGTCCAACTCATTAACCAAACATGAGAATTTAATTTGTCCCAAAATTTAACAACGTGAAAGATACTTCAAAACGTTCATACTCGAGGTTGTACATCACATCAAAACAAAAATCAAGCACCCAATGGTCCCTCATTTACATTTCAAGGAAATATTTCTCGTCACATTTAAATCATCTTAACACATCCCGCAGTTACATCATACCCATTACAGAGCCATTCCACTGCTCATCGAGCCACAAATTCTACTCGAAGGAACATTACCGGACGTATGAGTCCAAATGTACAAGTTACAACTGAAGCTACCGAGCCTAAGTTGCGGTCTAAACCTGGCCTCAAGTCCTCCAGACTGGCCCATCACCAAAACATAGAATACAAATATCGAACCTCATTCCTAGAATCATAAGCCGACGATGCACAACTGATACCGAGCGCTCACATACACACACGAATGCGTGGATGGAATTTAAAGAGTTATGTTTCAAGCTGAATCAATTCCGCACGATAAAATACAAGAAACTGAAATTCTCCAAAGGGTTCGACAGCCTCTCGAAGATAAGTACCAATGTCTCTGTACCGATCCACAAGACTCTACTAAACCTGCTCATGGCTCGTGAGACCGATGTAGCCTAGAGCTCTGATACCAACTTGTCACGACCCAAAATATCACATGTTGTGATGGCGCCTTTCTCAATACTAGCAAGCCGACAATCTCAATAAACCACCATATATTTTAAATTTGAAAACATAATTATTAAATTCAGCGGAATAAAACCTCACAAACACAAATATAAACACTCCCAAAATCTGGTATCACTGAGTATATGAGCATCTAATATAAATATAGATTCTGACTGATAAAACACTGTCTGAAAGTATAGAACAGTACAATAACTGAAAGAAAGAGAGACAAGGTCAGCGGACTCCAGGTAGCCTTGATAGTCTCCAACTGATAGCACTCTAGATCTAATAATCGCCGTATCTGAAAGCATCTGGATTTGCACATGAGGTGCAGAGTATAGTATGAGTACAACCAACTCAATAAAAGCCACTTCTCAATTTCTCTAACACGTGGAACATGTTCAGATAATAACATGATTCATTAATTTTACAACTGCACAGGATTTATTCAAGACACAATTTCTGTGGTGCACGTCTACATGCTCATCACCTATCGTGTGTGTCACCTCTAAACAATTTATATCATACCAAATTTTGGGGATTCACACCCTCAGAACCAAGTTTAGAAATGTTACTTACCTCAAACCGTACAATTCTTTACTCCGCTATGCCTCTGCCTCATTAATTAGCCTCCAAACGCCTCGAATCTAGCCATAATTAATTCAATTCAGTCAATAAAATTTATTGGAATTAATTCCATAAGAAAATACTAATTTTCCAATAAAATTCGAAATTTAACTCAAACATTGCTCGTGGGGCCCATGTCTTAGAACCCGACAAAAGTTACAAAATCTGAAAGCCCATTCAACCACGAGTCTAACCATACCAAATTTACCAAAATCCGAGATCAACTTGACCCTCAAATCTTCAATTTAAACCAAAAGGGTTTTCTAAATTTTCCAACTTAATTCTCCCATTAAATGTTAAAAACAACCATGGATCGCGAAAGGCCTTCCTCAATCGCGTTCACTGGCAATTTTTTCCCATTTTGTGCTTCTCTATCGCAGCCAATTCCACGCGATCGCATAGCACACTGCTGTAGCCAAAAACCAGCAGCTTTAAATGGCTTAGAAATGGTCCGAAACCACCCCGAAACTCACCCGAGGCCCCCGAGACCTCAACCAAATATACCATCAAGGCCCAAAACATCATATGAACTTAGTCGAGCCTTCAAATCACATCCAACAACACTAAAAATACGAATCACATCCCAATTCAAGCCTAATGAACTTGGGAATTTCCAAATTTTACAAACGATGCCGGTACATGTCAAATCAAGTACGATTGACCTCAAATTTTGCTCATAAGTCATAAATGACATAATAGACCTATTACAATTTTCATAATCGAATTCTGACCCCGATATCAAAAAGTCAATTCCCCGGTCAAACTTCCCAAAAATTCAACTTTCGTCATTTCAAGCCTAATTCTACTACGGACCTCTGAATAACATTCCACACGCTCCTAAGTCTAAAATCACCATATGGAGCTGTTCGAATCATCATAATTCAAATTCGAGGTCGTTTACACATAAGTCGACATCCGGTCAACTTTTCCAGCTTAAGTTTTCAATTATAAGGCTAAGTGTCTTATTTCTCTCCGAAATCCTTTTAGACCCGAACCAACTAACCCGGTAAGTCATAAACAACTATAAAGCATAAATTGAGCAGTAAATGGAGGAACGGGGTTATAATACTCAAAACAACCGGCCGGGTCGTTAGATCTACCCCTTAGGATTGTTATTGATTGATTCATTTGTGCTATGTGAAAGCCGTGTACGAAAGGTGACGAGTGGGTATACGAGTTGTATGTGGTATTTGGCCAGTTTAGGCTACTTAGACTATTTTTCGTGCTTTAGTTGAAATTCCATATCATGTTCTATATTCTCTTAGTTAATCTATTCTGGTTTGTGTTAGTCTATCTGTACATGCCTTAATTGACTTGTTTAAAACTTGTTCTACATCCTACTTGATAAACTCTCATGCCTTAGTTGAACTTGATGCCTCTTTTATTGTTACATGTTATCTCTTCATTGTTAATTATCATTATTTGAAGTTATTTTTAGTGTTATCCCCTTCATTCTTTATTATCATTACTTGAAATTATTGTTCATGTTATCTCTTTCCTTGTTGATTTTCACTATTTCAAGTCATTGTTATGTGCTATCTCTTCCATTTTGAGTCATTCTTATTTAATATCGTGGTTATATATTATCTCATTGTTGAGTTGTTAGTGTTGAGGTTGTGAAGGCACAAGTGGGCTTCACCGGTAGTAGCCTCCTGAATTAGTCGACTAGATTCTTTCCTGCAAAGCTTACCAATCCTACACTCATTTCTTCTATGTCTGGTGGAGCTATTCCCAAACAACTTGAGAGCTGAGTGAGGACTTTATTTGAGATGTTTTTTCCTTCCAAAGCGAAATAATCACTTCTCTATCTTATTGCACTCGATCTACATCCTACCTAACTCGATGTTGCTTTTCTTCTTAGACACATAAGGTTTTTTCTCTCGTATTGCGGGTTTTCTCAAATGAAGAAATTAGTAAATCTTTCTCATTGCTTGACTAAAGAATGCATTTTATGGGTCTAGAACTCCCTTCATGAGACGTAGAAGCAAAATATAATCCTAGGCTGATCATCCAACACCCATTGATTCTACTCCAATTCCAGTTTCAGGCATTCTTCATCTTACCAAGGAGGAAGTCAAGGACGCTATCATTTTGAGGCAAAATTGTTATTGTTGAAACATTTTTCTTGTTGGACATTTTACATTCATTGTTGTTGTGGATATTCTTGTACCCCTTATGGTGGATTCATGAGCTATTGTTGTGGAAATATTGATATTATTGATTGTTGGAAAATTGTGAAATAACAACGCTTGTGGTGCGAGTGGTTATTGTAATGTGATATTGACATGCATATAGCGGTATAAGACTTGGGGTTAATGTGCATGCGGCAGTATAAGGTGGGACTTATATGGGAGTTGCTTGTAGGGGAACTACGTGAAGCTGCATGGCATTATAAGGCGGGCTAAAGTGCATGTAGCTATTTCGGGAAAACTGTTTTCAAAACCTATTTCAAATGTAAGGCTCACGCGGCGGTATAAGAAAAGATTGTGATTGAAATTGTGAAATGTGAATATGAGGCGGTGCCTCGGTTGTGATTTTCATTATATATTCCATGTTGGGACAACTTGTTGATTTGAATGGTCATTATTCTTCCTTAAATTATTCATCCGCATTTTGACTGTGTTTGGTTATTCATTATTATCTTGGTGTTGGAACGATTGTGATTTCTTATGTGAGTCATGCATTCTACGTGATTTGTTGTGTTGCTTTAACATGCCTATCTATGCCTCCGTTATAACTTGGTGAATTGATTTTCATTGTGAATATAATTACGTGAAGTCACTATATCATATTATGTTGAGTTGTTGGTAATATAATGGCTTAAATAAAAGAATTATTAACATGCTTGATTCTATGTGCCTCTTAAGATAGAACTAGTTATCTCGCTCGGTGCCTTATTATTCTAAATGGTTGCCGCACTTTCACTATAATTGGGTTCTCAAATTATACTCATCACCTTGTTAGATGTTTACCTTACTTAAAATTATTATCATGTTTTTCTTTAACAAATTCTATATATAATGTGTTAATTAAACTTATGTTTTGCTTTGTTTAAAAATGATACTTTTACTCAATTTTATTAATTTCTAAACTAAACCCATCTTATACATTGTTTCGTACAAATTGTATATTATTTTACTTTACTTGATTTCTAAAATAAACTCATTATTGCATTTGACACCTTACCTTATTTAAGATTGCTATTATATTTTATGATGTCTAAATATTTCTTTCGTTCATCTAAATTAATATTTTTCACGACTGCAAAGTACATGGTAGCACGTGGGCTTTGTCGTGCGAAGGTGATTGTTATTGTGGGCACGAGGTGCCATATGTGTATGATTTGGAAATTGTGGTTCATGACTTGTGGTTTATGAGGTGAGGTACATCAGGGAAATTATTGTTGTAAGTCCATCCGTTGGGAGCGGTTTGATTATTTGAGTTGTCATCCGTTTTTTCCCTTATTTGAGTTCATTTACGTATCATCGGTATCCTGATTATGTTGTTTCTTTATTACTCGTTTACTACTTGCTGCCATTTATTTTTCTATTACTTCATTGTTGGTTGTAAATCAACAATATTTCCATGGTTGGTCTTACATTGATGTTCTTTCCATTGTTAGCTTATGTATATCTTGAACATGTTTCTATGTCTAGGAGGTGTCTTGACCTGGCCTCGTCACTACTTTTTCGAGGTTATGCTTAATACTTACTGGGTACCGTTGTGGTGTACTCATGCTACGCTTCTGAATATTTTTGTGCAGATTCAGGTATTCGAATTATGTTGTTGAGAGTTGTGTCTTCGCGGTAGGAGACTTCAAGGTGTACTTACTTGACGTTCACAGGCCTCAGAGTCACCTTCTTACTTCATTATGCTACTGTTAAATTGTAATTCAAAACATTATTGTGCTAAGAAATTCTAATGTGTTTTAGTAGTGCTTATGACTTTGTACTATCGGTTTTGGGAAATGTATGACTATTGGCCGCTTGCGGCTGTGTATGTCATTTAATGGTTTATGATAAATGCTTAAATAGTTTAATTTTGTTATTAAATCAACATGTGTTAGGCTTACCTAGTCTTAGAGACTAGGTGCCATCATGACATCCTAAGGTGGAAAATCGGGGTCGTGACAAGTTGGTATTAGAGCTTGATTCATAGGTGATTCGAGTCATAAGCAAGTTTAGTACAGTCTTGCGAATCAGTATAGAGACGTCTATATTTATCTTCGAGAGGTTACAGAACTATTAGGAATCACTCCTTTCTTTCCTTATCGTGCGACATTGATTCAGCTTGAAGCATATATCTTATATCCCTTTACATCCACTCGTATATGATGTTGCACGCTCAGTATCAGCTATGCTCTGACTGTTTGTAATGCTACAGATGAGCTACGAGAGGGCCATAGATGCTCGATCATTGTCTCGAGGTATTATCTAGACTAAGGATGCGGGCGTGTATGTAGATCTTCAGTTGTTCAAGTGTGGGATGCAACGGGTTAGTGTATCTAATTGGTGTTGTACGAGCTTATGAAGGTAATGTGGATCATAAGATGTTGTTCCCTATGACTCCGCGCCAAGTGGGGGAGTCTACTATCAGATTGCATGGAAAAGTGTCATATCAGTCTTGGGTCTGAGGTATGTATGCAGTGTTGAGGGTTTCCCTGGAATTGTACATGACTAAGATTTGACATTTTCATGGGATGGTACTGGAACTTGCGGTATATCTGTATCATTGCTAAATCTACATTCCAGTATTAGAGAGGTTAGAGAAACATCTTTATATTCACAGAAGGTCTCTTCAGAGTTGGTATCTCGGTTGCAGCATTGTTGAGTGCTCTAGAGGAAATACAATGGTTTATAGGTTTTCAGATGATATGGTTTGTGCTAGGGTCTTTCGTAGCGAGCTTTGACTTAGGATCATTGTGTACCGATAAGTGAAAATGTTGACCTGAAGACAAGTAGAGGAGGATTAGAAGAAATGGGTTATTTCGATGGTGTTGGGTCAGCATAGCAACAAAGGTAACTGGTCTTTTGGTGTGGTAATGCTTCACCAACGTTCTGTGGCAATACTCTTAGGTTTGACGGCTTACGTGACTTTGTTGAGTTGGGGAAGTTCAGTTCTGATGGCTTGGTGATGTGCGGACTGGCCTTGAAGAGTTCTTGATAGTGTCGACCACAAGTTGAGCTAGATGTCTGCTACCGACATAAGAAACGTGTTGCGTGTTATGATTATTTCCCGGATGGGGTCACGAGTTCTAGATAGCATGAATGATTTCAGATGTTTAGTATAATGCTAGCATTATTTGATACCACCTAAGAAGGGTGCGCATTCAAGAAGGCGCACTGTGTTTCAACTTACGAATGCTTGGCTGGTGTTACGATAATCGCCTTGTTGATCGACTGCTGATGTCCAGATTTTGCTTTGTGGCACGAAATAATTATAGAAGTACTTCTCGTGGGCTGACCGTATGTGAGGAATGTGTCAGTTATTTGAGTAGTGTAGTTGTGATCAGATATGAAGATTCTAGTTTTTTAGGGATTTAAAGACTAAGAGGTTCTCCAGGCAGATTATTCCATGGTTGTGAACGGTGAAGGTATGTTAAGAGGTTGACAACTGATGGTATGTACTATAAATATGTTATTGTGGGCTTTTCGGAGGCTATCTACCTACTTCGAAAGGATCATAATTGATTTGGAGGTTACTAGTAGGTCTAATAAGGATGTGTGTTCTAAATCGGGTCAGATTTATATACTCAGCACAGTTATTGTGGAGGGGTATGTTATCGGTTTGGGTGGATCACATTCGTGTTCTGATATATCTCATGTGTTACTCTTTTATGCTACGATGGGTTGTGATCTGTTGGTTATCTACACACCGATGCAGTTATGTTTGGGCTTTGTAGCGAAATTTGAGTGAGATTGCTCTTGGGGTATTGAATGGTTGATTGTGCCTTGGTTATGGTCTTCATGTTTCTAGTATATAGTGATATCCATATCTCCATAGTTATGGTCAGGTGCTTCGTGTGTTTGATGTTGATATGCTTATGGTTGTTGATTGTGAGTATCATGGCTCGACGTATTCCAGGTGGACCGATTTCGGATTGGGTCATGCATCGCAATGGAGTTATGCTAGGATATGATCCTTTGTGCTTATTTCATGTGTTATGTTTCCCCTTTTGTGGTGGATTTATAGCATTGCGCTTCGTGGTGGTATCTGTTGAGCTAGCGGGATGGTTTTTTCATTTTCATTCTCTTTCCATCATTGGGTATATTTGAGTTATTGTTTGTTGGTGCATGGATTGCATGGTATGTGGCTCTAAGTAGGATTTGTGTGACAAGTCGGTTGAGTAGCTTGTACTATATGAGTTGAGGTTATTGGTCCTGAAATGAGAATCATCGGATTTGATTAAGGTATGTTTGCAAGAACTGTGTCACTAGTCAACTTAAATTTTGGCTATGGTTCTTATCGGGCAAAAGAGCTCCACGACTGGTTAATCTAATGGGGGGTTATGAGTTTCTGTATGTTTCTTTCATCATTAGCAGTGTACGAAGGTTCAGAACAAGGTTTTAGTTGATATAAGGTTTGTTACCTGTGTCGGGTTTGTTATCGAGCAGCTATTGCAGTCAGAAGTTATTGCTATGAGTATTTAAGTTATGTGGTATATCATGTGATTACGTCTTGAGATATGGTTATGGATTGATACAGCTTGTTCAGATTTATACGGTGCATAGATGCAAGAATCGGGTCATATAATGAGTTTTGGATGTTGGGGATTGGGGTTTTAAGGTTTATGGACTAAAGTTGAAGTAAGGATCCTCTGTTAGGTGGTATTGTCAGGCTTATATGGATTGGGGTGATGTGAGATCACCCATGGTTATATGTATGGTGAGAGTATATGGCGATTTGATGGCTTTGGAACGACTCTTGGCACGTTCGAGGACGAACGTATGTTTAAGTGGGGGGAATGTAACGACCTGACATGTCATTTTGAGCTTTAGCATCCCATTCGGTTGTTTGAGACTTTGAGTAGCTTCATATTATGTATTATGACTTGCGTGTATGGTTGGTTTCGGTTTTCGAGTGGTTCAAGATTGATTTGGAAGAATGATTCCTGTTTTAGAAGCTTTAAGTTGGAAGAGTTGACCAAGGTTTTGATTTTTGGGTAAATGGACTCGGAATCGGGTTTTAATTATTCCAATAAGTTTGTGTGATGATTTTAGACATATCCACAAAGTTTGGTTAAATTCCGATGAGTTTTGGATAAGTTTGGGTTATATGGTGATTGTTTTCGGTTTCGATGTCGATTTGAGCATAAAGGTTACCATATTGAACAAACGGCATTTGATTCGTGTTTCGACTAAATCATTATATATAATTTTAGAATCATAGCAACTGAAATCATCAAGTTTCAACATCGTACGAGAAATTTATGATCATTTTACTAAGAATTGGGTTGCCAGATTTTTCAGATTAATTACGAAATTGCCACTGCATTCGTATTTAAAAACATGCACTATTTCCAAATATTGAAACCAACATATCTCCTTCATTATAAGGTCAAATGGAGTGATTCAAAAGTCTAACGTGACTGGAATTTCACGAAGAATCCATTGAAGACATCAAAAGCGTGTTTCGAAATTGTTTGGAACAAGAAACGAGGCAGAACAACTGAGCATCTTTGGCTAGTAATGTTGTTGGAATATATCTCATCTTGAAAGTTTGGTATTGGGAGAATTCAAGGATGTTCTTCAAGTTTCTTTCATGGGATAAGGTCTAAATCATAACCTAAATATTTCCCTTTGATTCATTTCCTTGGTTTAAGCTTTAATCCATGATTTTAATTGAAAACCCAATTCACTCTTTAAATCAAAACCTAGAGTTATGTCCTAACTTTTAAAAATTAAAAATGAGTTAGAGGCATTTATTTCCCGATTCCTTTTGGGGTTTTGTTCTCCTATATTAGGAGAACAACATACTTGAATTTGGCGAGATTTGGAGGAGTATTTCGAGAGATATGGGACCTAAATAGTGTGGGTTGGATTCTTGGGTTATAAACACCCAAGGGCGATATTTTGGCAAATTGGTTGAGCTATCGGACTCCGATTGAGTCGGTTTTCATTTGTGTGAGCTTGTATTGATTCAGGCTTTGTTTGGGTAATCATGGATTCGGGATCCAAGGCGGGCCTGGTGTTGACTTTTGTTGACTTTTTGGGGAAAATATAAAGATCATAGCTTTATTTATTGTAATTGATTTCTCTTGCATTGTTTGATGTTATTAAGTCATTTTTGGCTAGATTTCAGCCGTGTGGAGGCGAATTTTAGGGGAAAAGCTATTTCGGAGAGTTGAGTTGGCCTAGTTGAGGTAAGTCTCTTGCCTAACTTTATGTGGGTGAACTACCCTTTAGTATTGGTATTGATTGATTCATTTGTGCTATGTGAAAGCCGTGTACGCAAGGTGACGTGTGGGTACAAGGGTTGTACGTGGTATTTGGCCAGTTTAGGCTACTTAGACTATTTTCATGCTTTAGTTGAAATGACATATCATGTTCTAAATTTTCTTAGTTAATCTATTCTTGTTTGTGTTAGTCTATCCGTGCATGCCTTAATTGACTTGTTTAAAACTTGTTCTACATCCTACTTGATAAATTGCTCTCATGCCTTAGTTGAACTTGATGCCTCTTTTATTGTTACATGCTATCTCTTCATTGTTAATTATCATTATTTGAAGTTATAGTTAGTGTTATCCCCTTCATTCTTGATTATCATTACTTGAAGTTATTGTTCATGTTATCTATTTCCTTGTTGATTTTCACTATTTCAAGTCATTATTATACGTTATCTCTTCCATTTTGAGTCATTCTTATTTAATATCGTGGTTATGTATTATCTCATTGTTGAGTTGTTGTTGAGGTTGTGAAGGTCGTTATCATGCTGAGACAAAATTGTTATTGTTGTGTCACGACCCAAAACCTAACCCGTCGTGATGGCGCCTATCGGGATACTAAGCAAGTCGACATCTCCAAAACACTTTCAACATTTAATAGAAATGAATTAATATATTTAAAATAACCGGAGTCTTTCATAAAATCGGGGTGAAACCCAAAGTATAAGTGCGGAAAATAGCCAGACATCGGGGTGTCACTGAGTACATAAGCATCTATACCAGGAGCAGTCTAATACAACATCTAAGGAATAAGAATTGAATTGCGAATAAGATAATTAAGGAGAGCCAAGGCCTGCGAATGCCATGCAGCTACCTCGATAGTCTCCGCAATCAGCTGCTCAAATATCAACACCCGCTACGACCGGGAACACCTAGATCTGCACATGAAGTGCAGGGTGTAGCGTGAGTACAACCAACCTAGTAAGTAAAAAAAATAAATAAGGAACTGAGAAGGTAGTGACGAGCTATACAAATACAGTTCATTTTCAATAATTCCAGCAAATAATGGATATGCTTTCAAATCTGGCAGTTTAAGTCAAATCAGATTTATACAGTTAAAGTGCAGGTAATCCGGATATAGAATCTTTCAGAAATTTCACAACAATGACAGATAGCAACTAAATGCATCAACAAATGAAAAACAAGTACAGCCTCTCAGGGAAACAATCACTCAACTCTTCATAATAACTCAATCACTCGGCTCTTAGCCCTCAGTATTCACACTCAATAGGTACCTGTGCTCACTGGGGTGTGCAGACTTTGGAGGGGTTCCTTTCAGCCCAAGCGCTATATCGTTGCGGCGTGCAGCCCAACCCAATCATATAAGTAGCCATAAGGCTCGTTGCGGCGTGCAACCCGATCCACAGTCCATAAATAGCCATAAGGCTCGTTGTGGCGTGCAACCCGATCCATATACCCTCACATAGCTCACAACTCGACACTCAGGCCCTATCTCAGTCACTAACCTCTCCAGCCCTCTCGGGCTTTCAGAAATCATACAAATCAGCCAAAAGAGATAATAACAAGTGTCAACAAGAAAACAAAAGGAAACGGAGATATGACTCGCAAGTAGCACTGTGACTGAGTTCAAGACAGCAAATGGCAGTTAATTCAACAAGTACTCGACCGCTGCGGGTCCCAACAGTGATAACATATGGCCTAAGCATGGTTTCTAACATGAATGGCAGTCAAATTTCTAGAAAATAGAGGGAACATGTAATTAACAATAAGCTATTCGACTTTACAGTCTCATGGGGCGGACCAAATCCCAATACCCCACGGTGCACGCCCACACGCCCGTTACCTAGCATGTGCGTTACCTCTAAAATAATCACATCATACCAAAATTCGGGGTTTCATACCCTCAAGACCAGATTTAAAACAGTTACTTACTTTAAACCGCGCAAAATCTTACTCCGCAATGCCTTTTCCCATCGAATCAATCTCCAAACGCCATGAATCTAGCCACAAGCAGTACGATATAATTATTATAGGCTAAAAGAAGCAATTCCACAAGAAAAACCCGAAATTATAAGCCAAAATCTGAAATAGGCTCAAACCGGCCCCCGGACCCACGTCTCGAAATCCAACAAAAGTCACAAAATATGAACACACATCCACTCATGAGTCCAACTAAACAAGAATTACTTGAATCCAACCTCAAATCACCTTCCAAAACTCAAAATTTTAGCCTATGAAGTTTCTACCATTTTCCACCAAATTTACAACTCAAATCCCTAAAATTAGATGATGAAAAAAGTAATAGATTCATAAAGTATAGCCCAATCCGAGTTAGAATCACTTACCCCAACAATATTCTCGAAGAAACCTCGAACAATCGCCTCACACCGAGCTCTCAAAGTCCCAAAATCGAAATGGGAATCAAACCCTCGTAATTCCATTTTCTGCCCAGCGATTTCGCACCTGCGAGCCAAGAATCTCACCTGCGTCACCGCACCTGCGGAATTCCCATCGCAAGTATGAATTCCACTTTAAAACTCAGCGTCTGCTTCTGTGATCAAAGGGTCGCACCTGCGTGTGCGCACCTACGTGTGCGCACCTGCGGACCCATGTCCGCTTCTGCGGCCTTCTTCCGCTCCTGCGGGTCGTTGAGCGCTTCTGCGGGCATCACGGATGCGGCACCTCCTTCGCACCTGCGACCCCAGGAAGCTCCTCTCCTTTCCACTTCTACGCTTGCCTCTCCACACTTGCGATCCCGCACCCGCGGTCTCTCCACCGCAGGTGCAAAAATACCAGAACTCAGATAGCTTCAGCAATTGCATAAGTCCACAACTCAATCCGTTAAGCATCCGAAACACACCCGAGGCCCCCGGGACCTCAACCAAACATACCAAATAGTCCTAAATCACCATACGGACTTAGGCAAGCCCTCAAATCACATCAAATAGCACTAAAAACACGAATCACCCTCCAATTCAAACTTAATGAACTTGAAACTTCAAACTTCTACAATCGATGCCGAAACCTATCAAACCACGTCCGATTGACCTAAGATTTTGCACACAAGTCATATTCAACATTACAGACCTACTCCAACTTCCAGAATCAGAATCCGACCCCGATATCAAAACGTCAACCCCCGGTTAAACTTTTGAAAAAATTTAACTTCCGCCATTTCAAGCCTAAATTTGCTACATACCTCAAATTCACAGTCCGGACACGCTCCTAAGTCCAAAATATCCCAACGGAGGTAACGAAACTGACAGAACTCCATTCCGGAGTCATCTTCACACAGTTCCGACTACGGTTAAAATCCTAAGACTTAAGCTTCCGTTTTAGGGACTAAGTGTCCCAAAACACCCCAAAACCAAAAACAAGACCTCCTGGTAAGTCACATAAGCAAAAACAGATACGGGGGAAGTAGTAAATAGGGGATCGGGGCTAATACATTCAAAACGACCGGCCGGGTCATTACATCCTCCCCTCTTAAAATAATTTTTTATCCTCGCACGAGCATAGAGACATACCTGAAGTGGTGAAAATATGAGGATAACGGCTGCACATAACATGCTCGGTCTCCCAAGTTACCTCCTCGACCGGTTGACCCCTCTACCGAACCTTCACAAAAGCAATATTCTTTGACCTCATATTTCGAACCTGCCTATCTAAGATCGCCACCGGCTCCTCAACATAAGATAAATCCTTGTCCAACTGGACTGAGCTGAAATCCAACACGTGAGATGGATCGCCGTGATACTTCCAGAGCATAGAAATTTGGAATACTGGATGAACTCTTGCTAGACTGGGAGGCAAGGCAAGCTCATAATCAACCTCCCCAACACGTCGCAATACCTCAAATGGACCGATAAACCTCGAGCTTAGCTTGCCCTTCCTTCCGAACCTCATAACACCCTTCATGGGTGATACCCGGAGCAAGACCCGCTCTCTAACTATAAATGCAACATCGCAAACCTACTGATCCATATAACTCCTCTGTCTGGACTAGGTTATACGTAGTCTATCCTGAATCACCTTAACCTTCTCTAGAGCATCCTGAACCAAGTCTGTAGCCAATAATCTAGCCTCACCTGGCTCGAACCAACCCACTGGAGACCTACACCGCCTACCATACAGAGCCTCATACAGTGCCATCTGGATACTCGACTGATAACTGTCGTTGTAGGCAAACTTCGCTAGTGGGAAGAACTGATCCCATGAGCCCCCAAACTCCATCACACACGCATGGAGCATATCCTATAATATATGAATAGTGCTCTCGGACTGTCCATCCATCTGAGGGTGAAATGTTATGCTCAACTCCACTCGAGTACCCAACTCATGTTGTACGGCCCTGCAGAACCGTGATGTAAACTGCGTACCCCGGTCAGAGATGATAGATACCGGTACGCCATGAAGCCTGACGATTTCGCGGATAAACACTCGAGTCAGCTACTCGGAAGAATAGGTAGTCATCACATAAATGAAATGATCTGACTTGGTCGGCCGGTCCATAATCACCCAAACTACATCAAACTTCCGCTGAGTCCGTGGAAGCACAACAACGAAATCCATAGTGATCCGCTCCCATTTCCATTCCGGAATCTCTAACTTCTGAAGCAACCCACCTGTTCGCTGATGCTCAGACTTCACCTGTTGGCAATTTAGGTACCGAGCTATATACTCCACTATGTCCTTCTTCATTTTCCTCCACCAGTAATGCTGTCTCAAGTCCTGATACATCTTCGCGGCACCCGGATGAATAGAATACCGTGAACTGTGAGCCTCCTAGAGAATCAACTCACACAAACCATCTACATTGGGCACACATAGCCTACCCTGCATCCTCAATGCACCACCATCCCCAATAGTGACCTTCTTAGCATCACTGAGCTGGACTGTGTCCTTAAGGACAAGCAGATGGGGGTCATCATACTAACGCTCCCTAATATGATCATAAAGAGAATACCGAGAGACCACACAAGCCAATACTTGACTCGGCTCAGAAACATCCAATCTAACAAACTGGCTAGCTAAGGCCTGAACATCTAATGACAATGGCCTCTCTACTGTTGGAAGATATGCTAAGCTCTCAAAACTTTACGCCCGGCGACTAAAGGTATCGGCCACCACATTGGCCTTCTCGGGATGATACAAAATGGTGATATCATAGTCCTTAAGAAGCTCCAACCACCTCCGCTGACGCAAGTTAATATCCTTCTAATTGAACAGATGTTGCAAACTCCGATGATCAGTGTAAATCTCATAATGGACCCCGTATAAATAGTGCCGCCAAATCTTCAAGGCGTGAACAATAGATGCTAACTCAAGGCCGTGGACAGGATAGTTCTTCTCATGGGGCTTCAACTGGCGTGAAGCATAAGCAGTCACTCTACCCTCCTGCATTAGAACACACCCAATACCGATTAGCGAGGCATCGCAATACACAATGTAAGAACTAGAAGCTGATGGTAGAACTAGAACTGGAGCCGTGGTCAAAGCAGTCTTGAGCTTCTGAAAGCTCTCCTCGCACTCATCTGACCACCTGAAAGGAGCACCCTTCTGGGTAAATTTAGTCAAGGGCGATACAATAGATGAGAAGCCTGCCAAAAAAAGGGTTGTAATAACCAGCCAAACTGGTCTGGGCCAACTCTGAACCGCCTATATCTTCTTCGGGTCTACCTGAATACCCTCACTGGACACTATGTGTCCCAAGAATGCCACTGAAATGATCCAAAACTTACACTTGGAGAACTTTGCATAAAGCTTCTCCTCCCTCAACCGCTGTAACACAATCCTCAGATGATGGGCATGCTCCTCCTGGCTACGAGAGTACACCAGGATGTCATCAATGAATACAATAATGAACGAGTCAAGATAAGGTTGAAACACACTGTTCATCAGATGCATGAATGTTGATGGGGCATTGGTCAGCCCAAAAGACATCACAAGGAATTGATAATGGCCATATCGGGTCCTGAACGTTATCTTAAGAATATCTGAGTCCCGAATCTTCAACTGGTGATACCCTGACCTCAAAGCAATCTTAGAGAACACCATCTCTCCCTGAAGCTGGTCAACAGATCATCAATACGTGGCAAAGAATACTTGTTCTTGATTGTGACCTTGTTCAGCTATCTGTAATCAATGCACATTCTCATAGTACCATCCTTCTTCTTCACAAATAGAACTAGTGCACCCCAAGGTGACACACTAGGCCGGATAAACCCCTTATCAAGGAGTTCCTGAAGTTGCTCCGTCAATTCCTTCAACTCCGCTGGTCCCATACGATACAGTGGAATAGAAATGGGCTGAGTGCCCGACACCAAATCAATACCGACGTCAATATCCCTGTCAGGCGGCATGCCCAGCGGTCTGCAGGAAACACATCCGGGAAATCTCGCACCACTGGAATAGAATCAATAGCAGGGGTCTCTACACTAACATCCCTCATAAAGGCCAGATAAGATAGAAAACCTTTCTCAAGCATCCGCTGAGCCTTCAAGTATGAAATCACTCTACTAGGAACATAGTCTATAGAGACGCTCCACTCAACCCTCAACAACCCCAGCATCGCCAATGTCATGGTCTTAGCGTGACAATCTAGAACAACATGACACGGAGATTACCAATCCATACCCAAAATCACGTGAAAAATGACTATACTAAGCAACAAGAGATCTACTCTGGTCTCCAGACTCCCAATAGTCAGCACACATGACCGATATACACGGTCCACAATGACAGTATTGCCCACCAGCGTAGACACATGAAGATGTGTAACTAAAGACTCACGGGGCATATCTAGATAATGAGCGAAATACTTGGACGCATATGAATAATTGCATCCAGGGTCAAATAATACTGAGACATCTCTATGGAAAACTGAGACAATACCTGTAATCACAGCATCCAAAGCAACGGCATCTAGTCTGGCAAGAAGAGCATAGAAATGGGCCTGGCTACCCCCTGATCGGCCTCCCCCTCTCGGGCGGTCCCTAGATGATTGGGCTCCACCACGAGCTAGCTAAGCGGGTGGTGAAGGAACTGGTATTGATGACATAGACTGGATCCTCTGTTGAGCTGGACCTCCCACTAGGCGGGGACACTGCCTCCTCATGTGACCAAACTCTCCATACTCATAGCAACTCCCCGATGCTGGTGTTGAGGACTGAGGGGAGCCCCGAGTACCGAGATAACTGGTAGAAGGACCTGGCATAGACGAGGCCTGACCCGATGGAGCACGGGATGAACTCTGAGCTGGGAGAGCACTAAGAGATGAATGGCCCTACTGATAACTGTGTGAACCATGGCCAGATGATGCACCACGGTGAACTGAGCAAGCCGTATGAGCATGTTTGAAAGGACGACCTCTACCGTGGTGGAACTTCTTCCATGTAAGGGGTGTTGTGCCGACCATCCTATGCCTCTCATAAGCCTCCCACCAATTGAAGGCAGCCCCAGAGAACTGAAAAGTAGTGAACGAGACCCCACTGGCCTCTAGAATACCTGTTGTACGGAGTATCCTCTGACACCGGTCCAAGAATCCATGTGCATCCTCTCCCTCGGTACCACTGAAAGATGGAGGTTGGAGTCTACCAAACCTCTCCAATCGACGCTGCTCATCATCAGGAATGACAGGAACCACATAGTCTTGAGCAGCTACAACCTGCCGGGATAGTGGTGCCCCCGGTGTCTGGAATCCTTGTACCACCTGCTCTGGTATGCGGGCGGTAGGAGTCCGAGAACCTCCCCCGGCCTGAGAAGTGGCTGCTACAGCCAGAACATAGACCGCTTGAGCAAGACTGGTACATGCAGTCAGGATATGAGCTAAGGCCTCCTGAAGGCCTGGAATCACAATAGGCATAGGTGGTGCCTGAGCTAGTCCCATATGCTCGTCCACAACTGGAGCCTGCTCCTGAACCGAGCAACTGGTGGATCTGCAGGTGCTGCCCTAGCTGCGGTGCGAGCTATACCTCTGCCCCTACCGCGACCTCTACCGCGACCATGGCCCCTCACGGCCTTGACTGGTGGTACTGGTGATTTTCCGTCCTGCCCCGTAGTACGAGTCCTCACCATTTATGATAGAATGAAACAATAGATGTTTAGTCACCAGAATCAACAGATTCGTATGACAAGAATTCAAGAATGTGAAATTTCCTAAGGGTTCGGCAGCCTCTCAAAGATAAGTACAGACGTCTCTGTACCGATCTGCAAGACTCTACTAAACCTACTCATGCCTCGTGAGACCTATGTAACCTAGCCTCTGATACTAACTTGTCACGACCCAAAACCTAACCCGTCGTGATGGCGCCTATCGGGATACTAAGCAAGTCGACATCTCCAAAACACTTTCAACATTTAATAGAAATGAATTAATATATTTAAAATAACCGGAGTCTTTCATAAAATCGGGGTGAAACCCAAAGTATAAGTGCGGAAAATAGCCAGACATCGGGGTGTCACTGAGTACATAAGCATCTATACCAGGAGCAGTCTAATACAACATCTAAGGAATAAGAATTGAATTGCGAATAAGATAATGAAGGAGAGCCAAGGCCTGCAAACGCCTTGCAGCTACTTCGATAGTCTCCGGAATCAGCTGCTCAAATATCAACACCCGCTATGACCGGGAACACATGGATCTGCACAAGAAGTTTAGGGTGTAGCGTGAGTATAACCAGCCCAGTAAGTAACAAAAATAAATAAGGAACTAAGAAGGTACTGACGAGCTATACAAATACAGTTTATTTTCAATAATTCCAGCAAAGAATAGACATGCTTTCAAATTCGGCAGTTTAAGTCAAATCAGATTTATATAGTTAAAGTGTAGGTAATCCGAATATAGAATCCTTCAGAAATTTCACAACAATGACATATATCAACTAAATGCATCAACAAATGAAAAACAAGTACAACCTTTCAGGGCAACAGTCACTCAACTCGTCACAACAGCTAAATCACTCGGCTCTCATCCCTCAGTACTCACGCTCAATAGGTACCTGCGCTCACTAGGTGTGTGCAAACTCCGGAGGAGCTCCTTTCGGCCCAAGCGTTATATCGCTGCGGCATACAGACCGACCCAATCATATAAGTAGCCATAAGGCTTGTTACGGCATGCAACCCGATCCACAGTCCATAAATAGCCATGAGGCTCGTTGCGGCGTGCAACCCGGTCCATATACCCTCACATAGCTCACAACTCGACCCTCAGTACCTATCTCAGTCACTAACCTCTCCAGCCCTCTCAAGCTTTCAGAAATCATACAAATCAGCCAAAAGAGATAATAACAAGTGTTAATAAGAAAATAAAAGGAAACTGAGATATGACTTGCAAGTAGGACTGTGACTGAGTTCAAGACAGCAAATAGCAGTTAATTCAATAAGTACTAGACCGTTGGGGGTCCCAACAGTGATAACATATTGCCTAAGCATGGTTTCTAACATGAATGGCAGTCAAATTTCCAGAAAACAGAGGGAACATGTAATTAATAATAAGCTATTCGACTTTACAGTCTCACGGGGCGGACCAAGTCCCAATCCCCCATGGTGCACGCCCACACGCCCGTCACCTAGCATGTGCGTCACCTCCAAAGTAATCACATCATACCAAATTTCGGGGTTTCATACCCTCAGGACCAGATTTAAAACTGTTACTTACCGCAAATCACGCAAAATCCTATTCTGCAATGCCTTTGCCCCTCGAATCAATCTCCAAACGCCCTGAATCTAGCCACAAGCAGTACGATACAATTATTATAGGCTAAAAGAAGCAATTCCACAAGAAAAACACGAAATTATAAGCCGAAATCCGAAATAGGCTCAAACCAGCCCCCGGGCCCACGTCTCGAAATCCGACAAAAGTCACAAAATATGAACACACATCTACTCATGAGTCCAACCATATAAGAATTACTCGAATCCAACCTCAAATCACCTTCCAAAACTCAAAATTTTAGCCTATGAAGTTTCTACCATTTTCCCCCAAATTTACAACTCAAATCCCTAATTAGATGATGAAAATAGCAATAGATTCACGAAGTATAGCCCAATCCGAGTTAGAATCACTTACCCTAACAATATTCTCAAAGAAACCTTGAATAATCGCCTCACACCGAGCTCTCAAAGTCCCAAAATCCAAATGGGAATCAAACCCTCGAAATTCCATTTTCTGCCCAGCGATTTCGCACCTGCGTCACCGCACCTACGGAATTCCAATCGCAGGTGTGGATTCAACTTAAAAACTCAGCGTCCTCTTCTGCAATCAAAGGGTCGCCCCTACGGACCCCTGTCCGCTTCTACGGTCTTCTTCCGCTCCGGCGGGGCGTTGAGCGCTTCTGCGGGCATCGAGGAAGAGGCACCTCCTTCGCACCTGCGACCCCAGGTAGCTCCTCTACTTTTTGCTTCTGCGCTTGCCTCTCCGCACTTGCGGTCTCCCCACCGCAGGTGCGAAAACACCAGAACTCAGATATCTTCAGCAATTGCATAAGTCCAAAAATTAATCTGTTAAGCATCTAAACACACCCGAGGCTTTTGGGACCTCAACCAAACATACCAACTAGTCCTAAATAACCATACGAACTTAGTCGATCCCTCAAATCACATCAAACAATTCTAAAAACACGAATCACCCTCCAATTCAAACTTAATGTCACGCCCCGACCTAGAAGCGAGACTGGCACCCGGTGCCTCAACTAACCTAGTGTACCAAATTGAGACTAAGGGACTCTGAACACATAATGTCATACTTTGGCCCTGGGGCCACCTTGCAAGACAATTTGCGAAGCAAAATATAAAATTGAATGGAAACTAATGCTAACTAAACATCAATATAAAGCTAAGCTGAAAAGGCCGTCATAGCTACTACAGCTGACAAACCACCAAATTATACATACCAGGCCTACAAACCCAACATACTGCACTAACCAACAGGATATGTCTACAAGCCACTACTGATAGATGTACTATGATCGGAACAGGGCCCCGACCTACCCATAACATATATACAGATATACATAAGATGTACACAACACTCTAGACCTGGCAACTCCGAAAGACGTAGAGCTTACCGATCAGGCTGAACTCGGGAAACACCTACTGAGGAGATCTACTCGTCTGTCTATCTGAACCTGCATGCATGAAATGCAGCATCCCCGAAAAAGGGACGTCAGTACGAAATAATGTACCGAGTATGTAAGGCAATAACATAACTGAAAATCGAAACTGAACTGATAATATAATAACTGGAAGTAACTGGGAGTCAAAGATGATCTGGAGATATACTTACCTGCTGATACTGACTCAACTCCTTCAATGTAGTAAGTAAAATAATTGTACGGCCTTATAAGGCTCGGTATATATAACTGTTGTGCCATAGTAGGCTCGCTCATAGGCGCTCGGCCATACTAGGCTATGTATCTCGACCATGCTGGGCTCGCTCATAGGCGCTCGGCCACAGTAGGCTCGGTATATAACTTTCCATCTGATCAGAGGTTGCCCAATAGGGGCCTGCCCATCGATTATAGCTCGATGGTAATGAAAATACTGTAATACTGTATATATAGGCTTGTTGCTCTCTTGACTGGGAGAAGACAATACTAAATTGAATATAGAATCTCGATAAGGAATAATATTGTAACTTATGAGACTAGAATAGTGTGAATAAATTCATGAATATGAACTTCTCTTTTGTCTCATTACTAACACATGTAGCTACGAGATCATGCCAAAATGAAGGAAGGCTTAGCCTTAACATACCTTATCACAATCTTTCCAATCACCAAGTTGAACTCACCTCTTCGCACCTTAATCTACAAGAATGATAATAATACTATCGTTAAGTTACGAAAGGTACAACTATCGCACAACGAACGACAAACCTATTTTGTATTAAAACGGGCAGCATCTCCCCTATAATCCTTACTTCCTCCAAATTCAAGATAACACCAACAATACAAGAACAGAACAATAACAACATATATACATCATTTTCCAGCCCTATATACACCATCAAATACTACAAAACAGCCCAACACACCCCAATCTCTTCGTACACAAAACGACCACCGTAGTAGTGTCAAACGACCCAAAATTGTTATGACGAACGACCATCCAACCACCCTACATTTATATGGTGTTTATAAACCCCCTTCCTCCTCCAAAACTCCACAAAATAGTAGTAAAATACGTAGCCCAACAGCAACACAAAACAGTCCAAAAAACAGTCGGCTACAAGTGAATAACTCGAACTCACGGCTTCCGATCTCCGTCCCGTGAGTTCTTACAAGTATATTACGACTTACCATGAATTTACAGAAGAAAAATTGGATGAAAGAGAGAAGTAAACTCACCTTATTTTTTGGATAACTCAGCTCTTATCTTGGTTCTTCAAACTCTAGGTTTTACCTCCAATTGGAACTTGAAAGGGAGAGAAAATCAATTAGGGTTTGTGGGAAATTTTTGGGAGGATTCTTTGCAGAGCTTATGTCTGGTTATTATGCTCTATTTTAAGTCTAATATATAAAGAAAATAGGCCCTTAAAAGGCCTCTTTGGACTACCCGAAATGGCCCATTTTTGGGCTTTCATTTAAGCAAGTAGGTGACACACCTACTTGTCACCTAGCAGCTTGCGCAGTATCGCACAAATGCCCATATCTTTCTACTCCAATGTTGTATTGACAAACGGTTTAATGCGTTGGAAAATAGACTCATAGATCTTTAATTTGATGGGTGGAACACCTCATAACTCTAAGTATATTGGGATAAAATCGCAGTTACATTTGACCCAAAGTTTTAGTAAAACTTATGAATGTAACTTGTGATGACTTTCATCGACTTTTGTTCCACAACTCACTTGACTTCAAAACATAACACACGGATGTCATACGACTAATATAAATCATAACATAATCTCCTTATCATGTTAATCACCCTAGTCTCACCCCAAAGGTACATGTTATAACATTTCCAACTTGTCGACTTTCGACGAAACATTGTTTTATTTAATTGCTTTAGCTTCTGAACTGTCCAACCCTCTTTGTACTTGTTGTTCATGATCTTCAATATTTGTAACCTCAGAGGTAACATGATTAACTTACTTTATATACTTTTAAATATTATCTCATTTTTGGTCCTACATTAGTTTGCTTACGACGCATTTTTACGTACGAAAATATAGGGTGTAACATCACTCCCCCCTTGGGAACATTCGTCCTCGAATGTTTACTCTTAGAGACTTTGGAAAATTTTGCCAAAGTATCCTTCGTACACTAGGTTAAAACCAACCTGCACGTAGCCAGAAACATACTATGCATGCCACACATGGCCAATCTTTATAAATAGCAGCAATTTGCCTCACCGACCGTAAATCATAAATATTGAAAGTGAAAAATAAAAGCTTACCTGATGACCTGCTAGCCTACATAGAGCTATGTTGTAGCATCCCATCTCGAACCATATCTTCAGTTTGAAATAGGTGGGGGTATTTAGACTTCATTTCTTCCTCCGATTCCCACGTCATCTCTTCTACATTCTTGCTCCTCCATAAAACCTTTACGGAAGCTACCTCCTTATTTCGTAGATTGCGGATTTGTCGGTCTAGGATGGCAACTGGAATTTCCTCGTATGACAAGTCCTCTGTAATCTGTACATCATCCGTGGGCACCACTCGGGTAGGATCGCCAATGCACTTCCGTAGCATAGATACGTGAAAAACCGGATGGACAGACTCCAATTCTGAGGGAAACTCTAACTCATAAGCTACTTGGCCCACTCTCCGAATGATCCTATAAGGCCCAATATACCGTGGGCTAAGCTTGCCTTTCTTGCCAAACCTCATCATGCCCTTCATAGGTGATACCTTTAAGAATACCCAGTCATTAATCCTGAACTCTAAGTCTCGTCGCCGCACGTCAGAATATGACTTCTGACGACTCTGAGCTGTCAACAGTCGCTCCCGGATAAGCTTTACTTTCTCTATGGCCTGCTGAACCAGGTCTGGCCCATGTAACCCAGATTCTCCAACATCAAACCACCCTATAGGAGATCTGCACTTACGCCCATACAAAGCCTCGTACGGAGCCATCTGGATACTGGAGTGGTAACTGTTATTATATGCAAACTCGATAAGAGGTAGATGTTCATCCCAACTTCTTTTAAAATCCAACACACATACTCGTAACATATCCTCGAGCGTCTGAATTGTGCGCTCGGCTTGTCCATCAGTCTGTGGATGAAAAGCTGTGCTGAGATTCACCTGAGTCCCTAGACCTCTCTGAAATGACCTCCAAAAATGTGCTGTAAACTGAGCCCCACGGTCAGATATAATAGAAACTGGTACTCCGTGTAGCCGCACTATCTCCTTAATATATAACTTTGCATAATCTTCTGCTGTATATGTAGATCTGACCGGTAGGAAGTGAGCTGATTTCGTGAGCCTATCGACTATCACCCATATGGAATCGAACTTACGATTAGAACGAGGTAAACCCGTGATAAAGTCCATGTTTATCGCCTCCCATTTCCATGTCGGGATCTCTATAGTCTGCATTAGCCCTCCAGGCTTCTGGTGCTCTATCTTCACTTGCTGGCAACTAGTACATTGGGCGACAAACTCAGCAATGTTCTTCTTCATATCATTCCACCAGTACACATCCTTAATGTCATGATACATCTTCGTCGACCCAGGATGGATGGAATACCATGAATAATGTGCCTCTGACATAATCCTGTCTCGTAGCCCTGCTACATCTGGAACACACAAACGACCCCTATATCTGAGAACCCCATCTCCCTTTAGCTCTAACAGTGGCTTCTTCTGCTGCGGAACTCGCTCTCTCAGCTCGACCAACTCTGGGTCCTCGTACTGCCTTTCCTTGACTTCCGCTATGAGGGATGATTTTGTAGTGTTTTGGAGTACAACTCCACCATCCTCAGAATCTACTAACCGAACCCCCAACGAAGCCAATTGATGAATCTCTCTAGCTAATTGTCTTTTCTCGGGCTCTACATGTGCTAAGCTACCCATAGATCGGCGACTTAAGGCATCTGCTACAATATTAGCTTTCCCTGGATGGTAGAGAATGTTAACATCGTAATCTTTCAATAACTCAAGCCATCGCCTCTGTCGCAAATTCAACTCTTTCTGCTTGAAGATATATTGTAGGCTTTTATGATCAGTAAATACATCAACATGAACACCATATAAATAATGCCGCCATATCTTAAGTGCATGGACAACCGCAGCTAACTCGAGGTCATGGGTCGGATAATTCCTCTCGTGCTTCCTCAACTGCCTTGAAGCATACGCAATTACCTTCCCATGTTGCATCAGGACACATCCTAACCCGACACCTGATGCATCACAATACACGGCATAACCCTCTAGACCCTCTGGAAGTGTTAGAACTGGAGCTGAGGTCAACTTGTTCTTAAGCTCTTGGAAACTCCGCTCGCAAGCCTCTGTCCATTGAAACTTAGTTTCTTTCTGTGTCAACTTCGTCAATGGTGCCGAAAGGGAAGAAAAACCCTCTACGAACCTCCGATAGTATCCTGCTAAGCCTAGAAAGCTACGAACCTCTGTCAGAGTGGTAGGTCTAGGCCAAGATTTCACGGCCTCAATCTTCTGAGTGTCCACCTTTATCCCTTCATCTAATACAATATGCCCCAAGAATGCTACAGACTTCAACCAGAACTCACATTTAGAAAACTTAGCATACAACTTACGATCACGGAGGGTTTGGAGTACCGCTCGCAGGTGGTCCGCATGCTCATCCTCTGAACGGGAATAAACCGGAATATAATCAATAAATACTATCACGAACAGATCTAAAAATGGTCGGAATAGACTATTCATCAAGTCCATAAATACAGCGGGTGCATTAGTCAACCCGAAGGACATGACAAGGAACTCAAAGTGGCCATATCGGGTCCTGAAGGCTGTCTTCGGAATATCTTTTTCCCGAACTCTGACTTGGTGGTACCCCGACCTCAAATCTATCTTTGAAAAGCATCTAGCCCCCTGCAACTGATCAAATAAGTCATCGATCCTTGGAAGTGGATACTTATTCTTAATAGTTACCTTGTTCAGCTGCCTATAATCGATACACATCCTCAGCGAGCCGTCTTTCTTCCGCACAAATAGTACTGGTGCACCCCAAGGTGAGGTACTGGGCCTGATGTAACCTTTCTCCAACAAATCTTTTAACTGCTTCTTCAACTCCTTTAATTCGCCAGGTGCCATTCTATATGGAGGGACGGATATTGGTTGAGTTCCTGGAAGCAAATCGATGCTAAAATCAATCTCTCGCTCTGGAGGAATACCTGGAAGCTCATCTGGAAACACATCTGCATACTCTTTGACTACGGGAATAGACTGAAGTGTAGGTATCTCAGCATCTGCATCTCTAACTCGCACAATATGATAAATGCACCCTTTTGCAATCATTTTCCTCGCCTTCAGATAGGAAATAAACCTACCTCTCGGTGTTGGTGTATTACCTACCCATTCAAGGACTGGCTCACCCGAAAAATGAAATCTGGCTGCCTTTGCTCGGCAATCAACTGTGGCATAGCAAGCTGCCAACCAGTCCATGCCCATGATAGCATCAAAATCCATCATCTCTAGCTCAACTAGGTCAGCTGAGGTCTGACGACTACAAATTGTCACCGTACAACCTCGGTAAACCCGTCTAGCAATAATCGATTCTCCGACCGGTGTAGATACCGCAAAAGGATCACTTAGTATTTCAGGCACTATACCAAACTTCCTCGCGACAAATGGGGTAATATACGATAAAGTAGATCCTGGGTCTATCAAAGCATAAGCATCGTGAGAGCAAATGGTTAATATACCTGTCACAACGTCTGGTGAAGACTCCTGGTCCTGTCGACCCGCTAAAGCATAGATACGGTTCTGATTACCACTTGAACTGGAACCTCTACCTCTGCCCCGACCTCTACCAGCCGAAGACTGAGACTCGCGCCCTGAAGGATGCACAGACATAGATGATCCTATTGCTGAACTCGCTGGTTGTGCCATTCCCCCCGAATCTCTATTTGGGCAATCCCGCATCATATGCCCTGGACGCCCACATGTATAACAAGCATCAGAACCTGCTCAGCATTGGCCCAAGTGTCCTCTACCACAGATGTCACACCGTGGAGGAAATGACCATGTCTGCGCAGATCCTCGCTGTCGGTGCAAACCCGATGCCCATGAGCTCTCACCTGGTCCTGACTGAGTATAGCGGTCATACCTGTAACCCTGTAACTGAGGTGGCGGAGGCCTAGGTGGCCATCCTAAGTACTGGGTCCTATAACTACCCTGATATTGCTCCTGAGACCTGGGAAATCTCATCCTCTTACGTTGCCCTTGCTCAGCCCTTTCTGTACCCTGCTGCCGACGCCTACCCCTTTCTATATTCTGGGCGAATGCCTGAATCCGGGAGATATCCATACTATCCTGCAATGCAGCGGTGGCACATGCCTCGGTTAACTCTGGGGCTAACCCTGCTATAAACCTGTGAATCCTGTCCCGCATAGTAGCAACTATGGATGGTGCATATCTGGCCAATGAGTCAAAACGGAGACTATACTCTCGAACACTCATATTACCCTGCTTAAGGGCTAGAAACTGATCGACTCGAGCCTGTCGGATCTCCCATGGTAAGTACTGGTCAAGGAAGGCATCTGAAAAATTCTCCCAAATAGCTGGAGGTGCATCACGTCCCCTGGACCTCTCCCATCCCTCGTACCAAAGGATGGCTATATCTCGGAGTCGAAAAGCTGCTAGCTCAACTGCCTCTTTCTCTGTGGCATGCATAACACGAAAGATCCTGTGAAGCTGATCTATGAAATCCTGTGGGTCCTCCCTCTGATCTGTCCCTGTGAACTCTGGGGGACTCAAAGCAATAAACTCTCGGACCCTTGAACTCCCAGACCCCTCAGAAGTTCCTGCACTAGCTGATGCCCTAGCCTGTTGCTGGGTAGCTACCAACTGTGTCAACAAATGCACCGCACTCCTCAAGTCCTGATCTGATGGAAGTGGAGGGGGAACTGGATGTGCGGTTTCCCTAGGAATCTCCGTAGTTGGTGGAGGAGCCGGTAATGGCTGAGTAGGGGTCTCACCTTGAGCCTCAGACTGGGCCCCATCTACTGGGGGTACCCTGCTGGTCCCCTCACCTACTGCTGTATCTCTCCTCTGGCTAGCCGTAGTCTTCCTAGTCACCGTCATCTGTGCATGCAAACACCAACACATAAGTTTAATTCAAATTTCCTATAACTCAGTTCTGTAGCACGATTTAGATTTCAAAGAAGGGTAACCAACTCCTAAATGCCCTGTAGTGCCCTGCTTATATAATGTGGTGCACAACACATCTATAAACAAGACTCTACTAGACACGGCTTGTAGACTCCCTAGGATAGAACTGCTCTGATACCAAGTTTGTCACGCCCCGACCTGGAAGCGAGACTGGCACCCGGTGCCTCAACTAACCTAGTGTACCAAATTGAGACTAAGGGACTCTGAACACATAATGTCATACTTTGGCCCTGGGGCCACCTTGCAAGACAATTTGCGAAGCAAAATATAAAATTGAATGGAAACTAGCGCTAACTAAACATCAATATAAAGCTAGGCTGAAAAGGCCGTCATAGCTACTACAGCTGACAAACCACCAAATTATACATACCAGGCCTACAAACCCAACATACTGCACTAACCAACAGGATATGTCTACAAGCCTCTACTGATAGATGTACTATGATCGGAACAGGGCCCCGACCTACCCATAACATATATACAGATATACATAAGATGTACACAACACTCTAGACCTGGCAACTCCGAAAGGCGTGGAGCTTACCGATCAGGCTGAACTCGGGAAACACCTACTGAGGAGATCTACTCGTCTGTCTATCTGAACCTGCATGCATGAAATGCAGCGTCCCCGGAAAAGGGACATCAGTACAAAATAATGTACCGAGTATGTAAGGCAATAACATAACTGAAAATCAAAACTGAACTGATAATATAATAACTGGAAGTAACTGGGAGTCAAAGATGATCTGGAGATATACTTACCTGCTGATACTGACTCAACTCCTTCAATGTAGTAAGTAAAATAATTGTACGGCCTTATAAGGCTCGGTATATATAACTGCTGTGCCATAGTAGGCTCGCTCATAGGCGCTCGGCCATACTAGGCTATGTATCTTGACCATGCTGGGCTCGCTCATAGGCGCTCGGCCACAGTAGGCTCGGTATATAACTTTCCATCTGATCAGAGGTTGCCCAATAGGGGCCTGCCCATCGATTATAGCTCGATGGTAATGAAAATACTGTAATACTGTATATATAGGCTTGTTGCTCTCTTGACTGGGAGAAGACAATACTAAATTGAATATAGAATCTCGATAAGGAATAATATTGTAACTTATGAGACTAGAATAGTGTGAATAAATTCATGAATATGAACTTCTCTTTTTGTCTCATTACTAACACATGTAGCTACGAGATCATGCCAAAATGAAGGAAGGCTTAGCCTTAACATACCTTATCACAATCTTTCCAATCACCAAGTTGAACTCACCTCTTCGCACCTTAATCTACAAGAATGATAATAATACTATCGTTAAGTTACGAAAGGTACAACTATCGCACAACGAACGACAAACCTATTTTGTATTAAAACGGGCAGCATCTCCCCTATAATCCTTACTTCCTCCAAATTCAAGATAACACCAACAATACAAGAACAGAACAATAACAACATATATACATCATTTTCCAGCCCTATATACACCATCAAATACTACAAAACAGCCCAACACACCCCAATCTCTTCGTACACAAAACGACCACCGTAGTAGTGTCAAACGACCCAAAAATGTTATGACGAACGACCAGCCAACCACCCTACATTTATATGGTGTTTATAAACCCCCTTCCTCCTCCAAAACTCCACAAAATAGTAGTAAAATACGCATCCCAACAGCAACACAAAATAGTCCACAAAACAGTCCGCTACAAGTGAATAACTCGAACTCACGGCTTCCGATCACCGTCCCGTGAGTTCTTACAAGTATAGAACGACTTACCATGAATTTACAGAAGAAAAATTGGATGAAAGAGAGAAGTAAACTCACCTTATTTGTTGGATAACTCAGCTCTTATCTTGGTTCTTCAAACTCTAGGTTTTACCTCCAATTGGAACTTGAAAGGGAGAGAAAATCAATTAGGGTTTGTGGGAAATTTTTGGGAGGATTCTTTGCAGAGCTTATGTCTGGTTATTATGCTCTATTTTAAGTCTAATATATGAAGAAAATAGGCCCTTAAAAGGCCTCTTTGGACGACCCGAAATGGCCCATTTTTGGGCTTTCATTTAAGCAAGTAGGTGACACACCTACTTGTCACCTAGCAGCTTGCGCAGTATCGCACAAATGCCCATATCTTTCTACTCCAATGTCGTATTGACAAATGGTTTAATGCGTTGGAAAATAGACTTATAGATCTTTAATTTGATGGGTGGAACACCCCATAACTCTAAGTATATTGGGATAAAATCGCAGTTACATTTGACCCAAAGTTTCAGTAAAACTTATGAATGTAACTTGTGATGACTTTCATCGACTTTTGTTCCACAACTCGCTTGACTTCAAAACATAACACACGGATGTCATACGACTAATATAAATCATAACATAATCTCCTTATCATGTTAATCACCCTAGTCTCACCCCAAAGGTACATGTTATAACATTTCCAACTTGTCGACTTTCGACGAAACATTGTTTTATTTAATTGCTTTAGCTTCTGAACTGTCCAACCCTCTTTGTACTTGTTGTTCATGATCTTCAATATTTGTAACCTCAGAGGTAACATGATTAACTTACTTTATATACTTTTAAATATTATCTCATTTTTGGTCCTACATTAGTTTGCTTACGACGCATTTTTACGTACGAAAATATAGGGTGTAACACTTAATAAGCTTGAAACTTCAGACTTCTACAACCGATGCCGAAACCTATCAAACCACGTGTGATTGACCTCAAATTTTTCACACAAGTCATATTCAACATTATGGACCTACTCCAACTTTCGGAATCGGAATCTGAACCCGATATCAAAAAGTCAACCCCCCAGTCAAACTTCCCAAAAATTCGACTTTCGCTATTTCAAGCCTAAATTTGCTACAGACCGCAAATTCACAGCCTGGACACGCTCCTAATTCCAAAATCACCGGAGCTAACAGAACTGACAGAACTCCATTCCGGAGTCGTCTTCACACAGTTCCAACTACGGTCAAAATCCTAAGACTTAAGCTTCCGTTTTAGGGACTAAGTGTCCCAAACACCCTAAAACCATAAACAAGACCTCCCAGCAAGTTACATAAACAGAAACAGATACGGGGAAGCAGTAAATAGGGGATCGGGGCTAATACACTCAAAACGACTGGCTGGGTCGTTACATGTTGAAACATCTTCCTTGTTGGGAATTTTAAATTCATTGTTGTTGTTGATATTCTTGTACCCGTTGTGGTGGAGCCATGGGCTATTGTTGTGGAAATATTTATATTATTGATTGTTGGCAAATTGTGATATATGGGCACTTGTGGTGCGAGTAGTTATTGCAATATGATATTGATGCGCATGCAGCAGTATAAGACTTAAGTTTAATGTGCATGCGGCGGTATAAAATGGGATTTATGTGCATGTTACTTGTAGGGGAACTACGTGAAGCCACGCGGTGTCATTAGTGTCACGCCCCCACCTTGGGGACTATGACCGGCGCTCAACCAAGATACCTCGGTCAAGCAAGCCTTTACAATGCCTTCTACCCAACTCGCCCATGAATAAAGAGAAGATACAATTATATCATTGATTAAAAATTAAGTTGATTCCGTGAACAATGCCAATTCCATTACCGTCATTTTTATAGTCTCAAAATACATACACAATCATAGTTAAAGTGCACAAGTGACTCAAATTCAACAAGGATAGTTTGACTTTCCCAACACCCATATACAACTCATACTGTGTCTACGGAGCCTTTACGGATACAAAATTCTAGGATAACGCCGGCAACAAGGCCCCGGCTATACCTCAAAACATAATACACGAGGGACAAAAGATACATGACCCCAAATGAAGTGGGGCTCACCAAATCTGCTGAGAAGAGGATGTACTGCTATCAATGATCAATGCCACCTGCAGTGGAACCATTTGCAACCATTAAAGATGCAGCACCCCTGGCAAAAGGGACGTTAGTACATATGGAATAGTACTAGTATGAATGACTAAACACCTCTCAATAGAACGAATGATAACACAAGTATGGACAATCATAAAAATTTCAATGGGAGCCTCAAACAATACCAAAACATCAAATTAGGAGCAAGGTAAGTTTTCAAGTAAATTTCCATATTTTAAGTTTGGGAGTCTTAGCACCGATATACCACCATGATCTTGAGCACAGAGTCCGATCACGGCCCGATCGGCTAGGCCGTCTCATCCAAAGACATCAACCATAATCACAGTCATTATCTCAGTCTAAATCATTGTTTTATTCGCAATCTCAAGTACAATCACCGCCATGTATGCGGCATGGCGTCTGATCATGACCCGACAATGTCGTGTGTATCGACATCACCCTTTTCTAGCAACCATCTCATCCCAATAAAGGGGAATATTTTCATCACATCAATCTTATCCCCATAAAGAGGTACAATCACACTTCGCTCCTACACCGACACGTGTAGTTTTGGGGTTAGGTCATTTCAACCTACCCTTCCTCGGTGACTAACGACACTCCCAGGGTGTTTATTTATTTAAAGGATTGACAACTCATTTCATCATATTTTATATACTATTTGTTTCACTAGCACCAACTGCCATAACACAATGTCACTCTTGGCACGTTAGCTGTATTCACACTTCATATTCATCTCTTTCACTTTCAAACATTATCATAGATCATCAACAACAGAGCATTTCTATTGAAAAGTTTAAGTCCACATATTGAGAAAATAAGAATGTTAAACACATTGAGATTTCTTATACAACTTGGCATAATAGCCTTCATTTGAATCACGACTTAAAGATATAACATTTGGATATGCAACTCATGCTTCGAGCATATTTTCAAATAGAATATAACATAACAAGACCGTCAGAATACATATTGAACATGTATCTTTCAACACAAGGCTTATTCGTAATAATCAATTCATAATGAATAACTTGAGACTTACAAGGATATAGTGGGGTTCAATTCTAAGAGATGAGTTTAGCCAACATACCACACCTTGAGCTTTTACAATTACTACAATGTTTCGGAATTTTTAGCCTCTTTGATATATTTAGAAATATAGCAAAATTGAACACAAATTAGGAGAGAGTTTATGGTTCCAGCTCATTTGAGCATTTTATAAAACATTAGGTGGGTATTATGATTTCAAGGTCCTCCTATGGTGGATTCCTCCATCCCACTACCCAAAGTCTACCCAGTTTAGCTCTACATTCTTCCCCAAACCATTGATAGTACATGCATGCATAATGGGCAACTCAAACACCCAAGAATTGCTTTTCTCATTACCTATTTTCAGTAAAATCATGAAATTGAGGGCTAGAGAGTAGAATCTTACCTCTAGGATGAAGACCTAGTGAATTTTCTTATGAATTCTTCAACGTGGAGCAAGAGTTAATGATCAATAAGCTTAGGAACTTCCCCACTCACTCTATGGTAATCCCTCTCTCTAGAAATATCAGATTTTTGCTTCAAAAGTGATCATTTGCCTCAATATATCGAAATAGGGTCGGGTCAAAAATTAAAAAAAATAAAGAAGCCCCGATGTAGATCTACAGTCGCATATGCGACTGCATAACGCAAAATGGACCGCATAATGGCCCTCCGGAACTGGGCATTTCTGCCTTACTCTACGACCAGCATGCGGTCCGCAGACCTATTCTGTGATCGTATAATGCACCGCAGAACCTCCCTCCGGAAATTTTTATGCTAGATCTGCGATGGGTTATTCGGCCCGCAAAATGATTATGCAGTCGCATAATGGACCGCATAATGGTCCAAACATTTGTTATGTTAAGTATACTCCCTCTTGGTAATGTAATGTTTATGGCGTTGTTGCCAGTGTTGTTTCCATATTATTGTACATCATTGTGTTATGGTTGTGTTGTTAGGGTTGGTTTCTGGGATTCCTTGATATGTGGATAGGCCTAGTTACAGGGGACACTCTGGCGAACATTTTGGGAATTTGTGGAGTTAGTCAAAAATTTGGAACTGTTGGTGTATGTTCTAGCACCTGAGTCACATTGGTTTCTAATGGCGGATTTGGTCCCTCATTCAAGGACGAATGATCTTAAGCAGGGGAGGATGTAAGGCCCCATAAAACTTTACCTAAAACTCGGGGTTTTATGATGCTGAAGTGAACCGCAGACTGATCTACGGACCGCAGACGAATTTCTTCATAAGTCAATTCTTCATTAACCTCAATAGTCACAACAAAACAATAAGCTATGGATCTCCAACCACCTTCTTCAATATGGATAGATGAAACACCGGGTGCACTAAAGACATCTCTGGAGGTAGTTCTAACCTGTAAGCCACCTGACCAATCCTCTGAATGATTATGTACGATCCGACATACATCGGACTCAATTTTCGTTTCTTACCGAACCGCATTTACCCTTCATAGGGAAAACCTTCAAGAATACCCAATCATCTTCTTTGAACTCCAAATCCCTACGACGAACATCTGAATAGGACTTCTGATGACTCTGAGCAATTTTCAACCATTTTGTAATGATTTTAACCTTCTCCATATCCTGATGCACAAGGTCTGTCCCTATTAACTCCGCTTTTCCAATCTCGAACCACCCAATGGGATATCTACATCTCCTGCCATATAAAGCCTCAAACGGTGCCATCTGAATACTAGCATGATAACTGTTGTTGTAGGCAAACTCTTTGAGAGGAAAATGATCATCCCAGCTACCCTTGAAGTCTAGAGCACAAGCGCGCAATATATACTCAAGCGTGTGAATAATCCGCTCTGACTACCCGTTAGTCTGTAGGTGAAAGGTTGTACTAAGATTCACCTGAGTACCCAAAACTTGCTGAAATTTCTTCCAAAAATTAGCCGTGAACTGTGCCCCTCGATCTGAGATAATAGAAACTAGAGCGCCATGCAACCTGACTATTTCCTTGGTATACAACTAAGCATATTGTTCTACTGTGTCAGTAGCCTTAACAGGTAAGAAGTGTGCTGATTTTGTGAGTCAATCCACAATTACCCAAATCGAGTCGAACTTGCGAGGCGTGCGAGGTAGTCCCACTACAAAGTCCATATTGATCATCTCCCACTTTCACATTGGAATTTATATATTTTGTGCCAACCCATCGGGCCTTTGGTGCTCGGCCTTTACTTGCTGATAATTTGGACATCTTGCCACAAAGTCCGCTACAATCCTCTTCATATCATTCTACCTGTAGATTTCCCTAAGACCATGATACATCTTTGTTGAGCCCGGGAGCACGGAATAACTAGAAGTGTGAGCCTCGGTCATGATTCTTTCCCGGAGACCATCTACATTTGGAACACATAGTCGCCCTTGGTACCTTAGTGTACCATCATCCATTCCAAGAGAAAAGGCCATGGTCTTATATTTATGAATCCCCTCATTCAATTGTACTAACAATGGATCGTTGTACTGCTTCTCCTACTTCCACCACAAGCGTCGATTCAGCCCTATTTTGCAGAGTCACCCCTCCTTCACTAGAGTCCGCAAGACGAACTCCCAAACTAGCCAACCGATGAACCTCCTTGGCCAACATCCTTTGATATGCCTCCAAGTGAGCCAAACTACCCATAGGTTTCCTACTAAGAGCATCTGCCACAACATTAGCCTTCCCCGAATGATATAGGGTCGATGTCGTAATCCTTGAGTAACTCCATCCATCTTCTCTACCTCAAATTCAGTTCCTTCCGTTAGAAAATATATTGAAGGCTCTTATGGTCCGTGAATATATCCACATGGACCCCATATAGATAATGACGCCAAATCTTCAATGCAAATACCACGCCACAAGCTCTAAGTCATGTGTTGGATAGTTCTTTTCATGATTCTTGAGTTGCCTAGAAGCATAAGCTATCACCTTGCCATGTTGCATTAACACATAGCCAAGTCCGAATCTTGAAGCATCGCAATATACCACAAACCCATATGTACCATCTGGTAGAGTTAACACTAGTGCCATAGTCAATCTCGATTTCAACTCATGGAAGATCCTTTCACAAGCATCTGACTATTGGAACTTAACCGCCTTTTGCGCCAATTTAGTCAATAAAGAAGCAAGGGTAGAGAACCCCTCCACAAACTTCCTGTAATATCCAGCTAAGCCCAATAAACTGCCAATCTGAGTTGGAGTAGAAAGGTCTAGGCCAATTATTCACAGCTGCAATCTTCTGGGGGTCAACCTTAATTCCTTCTCTAGAGACAACATGACCTAAGAACGTGACAGATTCAAGCCAAAATTCACATTTTGAAAACTTTGCATATAATTGGTGCTGATACAGGGTCTGCAAAACTAACCTGAGATGATCGGCATGGTCCTCTCGACTTTGCGAATATACAAGGATATCGTCAATAAATACTATCATGAAGGAGTCAAGAAAAGGCTTGAAGACTCTATTCATAAGATCCATGAAAGTTGCGGGAGCATTTGTTAGCCCAAAAGACATTACCAGGAATTCGAAGTGTCCATACCAGGTCCTGAAAGCTATTTTTGGATTATCCTACCCCCTAATATTTAATTGGTGATACCCGAATATTAAATCAATCTTGGAGAAATACTTGGCACCTTGCAATTGGTCAAACAAGTCATTTATCCTTGGCAGTGGGTACTTATTCTTGATAGTAACCTTGTCGAGCTACCGATAGTCAATACACATTCTTAGCAACCCATCCTTCTTTCTTACAAATAGAACCGGTGTGCCCCAAGGCGATACACTCGGCCGATTGAAACCTTTCTCTAACAAATCCTTCAATTGTTCCTTTAGCTCCTTCAGTTCCACCGGTGCCATTCTATAGGACAGAATAGATATAGGTTGTGTGCCTGGCATCATATCAATCCCAAAATCAATCTCCCTGTCTAGTGGGATCCTAGGGAGTTCATCCACAAATACCTCCGTAAATTCATTCACAACCGGCACAGACTCAAGTGTAAGTGCCTCAAGATCGGTGTCCGTAACCCGGACCAAATGGTAAATACACCCCTTGTTAAACATCTTCCTGGCCTAAAGGTAAGAAATAAACCTACCCTTCGGCACCACATCCTCCCCCTTCCATTCAATCACTGACTCATTTGGGAATTCAAACCTAACAGTTCTGGTTCAATAGTCAAGCTTGGCAACACATGAATAAAGCCAATCCATCCCCATTATTACATCCAAATCAACCATCCCCAATTCAATGAGATCGTCCATGGTGTCCCGACCACGCATTGTGACAACACAATTCCTATAAACCCATGCGACCATAATAGAATCGCCAACCGGAGTAGATACATAGAACGACTCATAGAGCTGTTTCGGTTCTATCCAAAATTCCATTACAACATAGGGAGTGAACGGCTCATCATGTTTTTCTTTAACAAAGCTTAGCGAAAAATGAATAAAGCCAATCTATCCCCATTATTATATCAAAATCAACCATTCCCAGTTCAATGAGATCGGCCATGGTGCCTCGACCACACACAGTGACAACACAATCCCTATAAACTCACGCGGCCATAATAGACAAATAACCGGAATAGATATAGAGAACAGCTCATGGAGTTGTTTCGATTCTATCTCAAATCCCATAGCAACATAGGGAGTGACATAGGATAAAGTGGAACCGGGATCAATAAGAGCATACACATCATGAGATTGGACAGTCAATATACCTGTGACAACATCTGGAGAATCCTCTGAACTCTGGCGACCCCTCATAGCATAGAAATGGTTGGGTCCTCCCAAACTCCGTGTACCACCCCAAGCTGCACCACGCCCTGCATGTGCTGGACTGCATCGAGCTGGAAGAGGTGTTGCGGATGTAGTAGCTGAAAAACTGGTTGGCCGCGTCATACTCCTGCCCGCACCCTGGCGGGACGAACGCCAATCCCCCTGAATGTGACCGCTCAATCTGCACCCATAGCATATGGGTAGGTCCATGTAGTAGATTCCCAAGTGCATCTTTTCGCACCTAGGGTATGGGGGCCTCTGTTGCTGCTGGAATCTCCCACCAGGCCGACCCTGCTGGTAGAATCCCCTATTGCCCTGACCAAGCCTAAAATGAGTTCGCTGCTGCTGACTAGTCCTGACAGTGGTGCACTGACTGAAGACTGAGCAAAAGACTGGGATAGCCCTGATGATCCTCCCCGGAATGCTGACCTACCATCACTACCACCGAAAGAACCACCAATATTGCCCGCAGACTGGGCCTTGCTTCTACTCTCTCGCTCCATCTTATTCTTCAATTTATGGTTCTTTGTAGCTTGAGAAAATTCCACCATTTTCCCACAGTTGGAATTTCTGCCTCACTCTACTACCGGTTTGCGGTCCACGGACCTATTTTGCGGTCGCATAATGCGCCGCAGAACCTCCCACCGGAAATTTTTGTGCTGGGTGTGCGATCAATTTTGCAGCCCGAAAAATGATTATGTTGTCGCATAATAGACTGCAGATCTGCCGCAGACTGAGGCAGAAATCTGGGCAAACCCCAGGTTTTAGGTAAAGTTTTATTGGGCCTTATAATAAGTTGGGCTAAAGTGCATGTATCTATTTCGAGAAAGCTATTTTCAAAACCTATTTCAAATGTAAGGCTCATGCGGCAGTATAAGGAAAGATTATGATTGAAATTGTGAAATGAGAATACGAGGTGGTACCTCGATTGTGATTTTCAGTGTACATTCCATGTTGGAACAACTTGCTAATTTGAACGATCATTGTTCTTCCTTCAATCATTCATATGCATTTTGATTGTGTTTTGTTATTCGTTGTTATCTTGGTATTGGAAAGATTGTGATTTCTTGTGTGAGTCATGCATTCTACGTGATTTGTTGTGTTGCTTTAACATGCCAATCTATGCCTCCATTATAACTTGATGAATTGATTTTCATTGTGAATATAATTGCGTGAAGTCACTATATCATATTATGTTGAGTTGTTGGTAATATAATGGCTTAAATAAAAGAATTATTAACATGCTTGATTCTATGTGCCTCTTAAGATAGAACTAGTTATCTCGCTCGGTGCCTTATTATTCTAAATAGTTGTCGCACTTTCACTATAATTGGGTTCTCAAATTATACTCATCACCCTGTTAGATGTTTACCTTACTTAAAATTGTTATCATATTTTTCTTTAACAAATTCTATATTTAATTTGTTAATTTAACTTATACTTTTACTCAATTTTATTGATTTCTAAACTAAACCCATCTTATACATTGTTTCGTACAAATTGTATATTATTTTACTTTACTTGATTTCTAAAATAAACTCATTATTTCATTTGACACCTTACTTTATTTAAGATTGTTATTATGTTTTATGATGTCTAAATATTTCTTTCATTCATCTAAATTAATATTTATCATGATTGCAAAGTACATTGTAGCACGTGGGCTTTGCCGTGCGAAGGTGATTGTTATTGTGGGCACGAGGTGCCATATGTGTAAGATTTGGAAATTGTGGTTCATGACTTGTGGTTTATGAGGTGAGGTGCCTCAGGGAAATTCTTGTTGTAAGTCCATCCGTTGGGAGCGGTTTGATTATTTGAGTTGTCATCCGTTTTTTCCCTTATTTGAGTTCATTTACGTATCATCGGTGTTCTGATTATGTTGTTTCTTTATTACTCATTTACTACTTGCTGCCATTTATTTTTCTATTACTTCATTGTTGGTTGTAAATCAATAATATTTCCACTGTTGGTCTTACACTAATGTTCTTTCCATTGTTAGCTTATGTATATATTGAACAGGTTTCTATGTCTAGTAGGTGTTTGCACCTGGCCTCGTCACTACTCTACCGAGGTTTGACTTGATACTAACTGGGTACCATTGTGGTGTACTCATGCTACGCTTCTACACTTTTTATGCAGATCCAGGTATTTGGATTGTGTTGTTGAGAGTTGCGTCTGCGTGGCAGGAGACTTCAAGGTATACCTGCTTGACGTTCGCAGGCCTCGGAGTCACCATTTTACTTCATTATACTATTGTTAAATTATAATTCAAAATAGTATTGTGTTTAGAAATTCTAGTGTGTTTTAGTAGTACTTATGACTCCGTACTACCGGTTTTGGGAAATGTATAAGTATTGGCCACTTGCGGCTATGTATGTCATTTAATGGTTTATGATAAATGGTTAAATAGTTCAATTCTGTTATTAAATTAGTATGTGTTAGGCTTACCTAGTCTTAGAGACTAGGTGCTATCACAACATCCTAAGGTGGTAAATTGGGGTCGTGACAACTATGATTTCTACTCATACACATTTTCACCAAATTAAAGCTTATCAATAACCTGTAACAGCCCGATCGGTCATTTTGAGTATTGCAGCCATGTTTGCCTATTTATTGCTTATTTTATGTTCGTTTGTTGTTATGTGACTTGCCGGGGTGGTTGGTTTAGTTCCGGGGATGTTTCAAAATGAATTGGGGCACTTAGTCCTAAGGTTGGAAGCCTAAGTTAAAAGAGTTGAATGGATGTTGACTGATATGTAAATTACTCCGGAATAGAGTTTTGATGATTCTGATAGCTCTGTATGGTGATTTTGGACATAGGAATGTGTCCAGATATAGATTTGGAAGTCCGTAGGTCGTTTTGGCTTGAATTGGTGAAAGTTGGAAAGTTGAAGGTTTGGAAAGTTGAGAAGTTTGATCGAGTATTTAATTTGTTATTGTCGGGCTCGGATTTTGGTTCCAGAAGTTTGAATAGGTCCTTTGTGTCATTTACGACTTGTGTGCAAAATTTGAGGTTAATCGGAGTTGATTTGATAGGTTTCAACATCGATTGTAGAATTTGGAATTCCATTAGTTTATATAGGCTTGAATTGGGGTGTGATTCGTATTTTTGATGTTATGTGACATGACTTGAGGCCTTGACTAAGTTTGCATGATGTTTTAGGATGGGTTGGTATGTTTGGATGGGGTCCTGGGGTCCTAGGGGCCTCGGGTGTGATTCGGATTAAAATCGGAGGGAATTTTAGACTTGTATAAGTGCTGGTGTGTTCATCTCTAGTGTGTACGCACCTGTGGTGAGAGTAGCCATAGATGTGGTACCACATGTACGGCGCTTTGGTCACAGATTCGGACTAGAGTGAAGGCGTGGGAGGCACCACAGAATCAGGTAAGTTTCTGCAGAAGTGAAAGCGCTTCTGCGATGAGGAGTCCGCAGGTGTGGAGATTGGAAGCTTGGCCAAGATGCGCAGCTGCGAATACGGGGCCGCAAGAGCGGTCTCGCAGGTGCGAGCTATTGGCCATAATTGGAGCTGGTCGGGTGTCTAGTGTTTTTCGCAAATGCGGGAGTGCGACCACAGAAGCGGTTCCGCATAAGCAAAGGTCTTGGCCGCATGTGTGGTGTCACTAGCAAAATTGTTATAAATGAGGTTAGAGTATTTTCTTCATTTTTGGACATTGGAAGCTCAGATTGAGGCGATTATTGAAGGGGTTTCACTAGATTTCAAGAGGTAAGTGATTTTATATCACTTTTGTCCGTGCAATTTGAATACCCATTGATTATTTCACCTATTTGTCATGAATCTAAGTTAGAATTTGTGGATTTTTGAACCATGTATTAGAGAGTAAGATTAGGGGATTTGAGTGTCGACGTGTGGTCGGAATTGGATGATTTTGGTATGGTTGGACTCGTTATTGAATGGGTGTTCGAATTTTGTGATTTTTGTCGGATTTTGAGACGTGGGCTCGAGTTGACCTTTTGGGTTGACTTTTTGACTTTAGTAAAAGAACTTAGCTTCATCGTATGGAATTGATTCCTATAGCTTGTATTGATTATATTAAGTTGTTTTGGCAATATTCGAGTCGTTCAGAGGGCGATTCGTGAGGCAAAGGTTTGTTGGAGCATTGAGTTGTGCACTTCGAGGTAAGTAACACCTCTAAACTCTGTACTAAGGGTATAAATCCCTGGAATTCGTGTTACGTGGTTGATGTTGAGGTGACGCACATGCTAGGTGACGGGCGTGTGGGCGTGCACAGCGGTAATTGTGACTCGGTTGATTATGTACTGTGCAGTTATCCGATCTTGTTGTTATTCATGTAATCCCTATGTGTTAGAGTAATTAAGCTATGATCCAAGTTAGAAATCATATTTAGGCTATATGCTTTATTCTGTTGGGACCCACTGAGGTCGTTTTTGCTCTCGAATTATTTGCTTAAATTCAAATTATGTACTCAGTCACATTCATCATTTGTCTATCATATCTCAGTCTCCGTTGTCATTTATTGTTACATCATGTTATCATTGTTTGGGCTGATTGGCATGAGATTTGTGAGCCCGAGAGACTGGAGAAATTGATGACTAAGTTGGGCCCCGAGAGCCATGTTGAGAGAGATGTTGTAGATCAGGCTACATGCCGAAGCAGGCCTTATAGGCTTTATCTATTATTATGGGATCAGGCTGCACGCTGCAGTAGGACATATTGGCTTTATATTAGCACTTGGGCAGGATCCGCCCCTCCTGAGTCTGACATACCAGCAGTGAGCGCAGGTACCGTACAGTGCTGAGTGATTGAGTGTACTGAGAGATTGAGAGTGATTAGTGGGACTCTGAGACAATGAGATTGAGTACTCTGAGAGTGTGAGTACATGAGTTTATCACTGTGATGCATTACATGTGACATGCATATTTGACATGTAGACATAAAGATATAACATTCCTCATATCAGTTATACTTGGCATACTTTATCGGTGTGGAGCTTAAACTGTTAAACTTAAAAGCATGTCTACACTTCTGTACTGTGTACAAATTGATTATGGGATTTCTTTGAGTTATTACTGTCATTTCCCTGTTATATCTGTACTGTTATTATCTGGATTTGGACTGTACCTTTCTGAGCTCGTCACTACTTTTAGCCCAAGGTTTGTCCTATTACTTGTTGAGTACATTGGGTCGGTTGTACTCATACTATACTCTGCACTTCGTGTGTAGATCCAGGTACATCTGGAACCGGTGGTTGCTAAACTTAGAGTAGTACCTGCTTGGAGACTATTGAGGTAGCTACTATGACGTTCGTAGACCTCGACTCTCCTTCTTTTCAGTTTATATAGCACTATTCTATCTTTCCAAACAGTTGAATTAGGAGTTTTGACTGTGTCGATATTTAGTAGCTCATGTACTCGGTGACACCTAGATTTTGGGAGATTTTATAGTTGAGTCGCAATCGTTCCTATCGGTTATATATGAGATCTTTCACTATTAAACTTACTATATCATGCTTCTAGCTTAAAATATGTAGTTATTTTGTGATTGTCGGCTTGCCTAGTTCTATGATATGCGCCATCACGAATGTCGAGATTTGGGTTATGACAAGTTGGTATCAGAGCCTAGATTGCATAGGTCTCACGAGTCATGAGTAGGTTTAGTAGAGTCTTGCAGATCGGTATGGAGACGTCTGTACTTAAGTTCGAGAGGCTACTGAACCATTAGGAAACTTCACTTTCTTGCATTCTTATTGTGCGAATTTGTTAAGTCCGAAAACTAAACTTCTATTATTCTATTCTCTCATAGATTGTGAGGACACATGCTACTGGATTAGGCTAATAGCCACCAGTACCACCAGCTAGGGCCGCGAGAGGTCGGGTCGTGGTAGAGGCCAAGGTGCATCTTGTACAGTAGCTAGAGAAGCACTTATGGAGCCACCAGTTACTCCAGGTCAAGAGCAGATATTAGATGTGGTTGAGCCGGTGGGACCAGCTCAGGAACCAGTTGTGCCCATTGTGATTCCAGGCCTTTAGGAGGATCTGGCCCAAATATTGACTGTATGCACTAGCCTTGCTCCGGCAGTTTCAGTTCCGTCTGCACCAGCTAATTCTCAGGCCGTGGGAAGTGCTCAGACTCCCGCCGCTCGTACTCTAGATCAGGGAGTTTAGGGACTTCAGACATCGGGGGTACTACCAGCCCAGTCGATTGTAGTTGCTCAGGGCCAGGTGGGTCCACCTATGAGTAACGAGGAGCAAAAGAGACTAGAGCGGTTTGGGAGGCTCAGGCCTCTAGAGTTTAGTAGGGCTAATTCGAAGGATACTCAGGATTTCTTAGACAGATGCCAGCGGATCCTTTGAACGGTGGGTATTCAGAAGACTAGTGGATTCTCATTTACTACTTTTCAGCCGTCGGGGGTAACCTTCAGATTGTGGGAGGCCTATGAGTTGAGCAGGCCAGCCGGTGCTACACCACATACGTGGCATGAGTTCTCAGTTCTCTTCTTAGAGAAGTTTGTTCCACATACCAGTATGGAGGAGTTGCGTAGGTAGTTTGAGCAGCTATGCATGAGGGTATGTCAGTGACCTAGTATGAGATGAGATTTTTATAGTTGGCTCGTCACGCGATCTGGTTGGTTCCCACAGAGAGGGAGAGGATCAAGAGGTTCATTGATGGCCTCAACTATGGATTGTACTTCCTCATGACTCGGTAGCTTGCATTAGGTGCTAGGTTCGAAGAGGTGGTTGATATTTCTAGGCGTCTAGAGAAGGTTCGCAGTCAGGAGCGTGAGGAGAGGGAGGCCAAGAGGCCTCGTGGTTCGGGTGGTTTTAGTAGTGTTTCTTCTTAAGGACAGCCCCACCACAGCATGGGTCGCCCTTATAGGCCCGCTCAGATGGCTCATCCAGTACATCGTGGTGCATCAGCTAGCCATGGTTCATATAGTGCTCGTTCAGATCAGGCATCTCTCAGTGCCCTCCCAGCTCTGAGTTTAGCTTGTGCTCCATCAGTTCAGGGTTCATCAATGCCAGGTCCTTTTAACGGTTATTCTGGTTCTCAGGGTCCGATTCAGTCACCACCACCATTGACGGATCGGAGTTGCTTCGAGTGTGGAGAGTTTGGACATGTGAGGAGGTATTGTCCCCGTCTCTTGGGAGGTCCAGTTCAGCTGAGGGGTCCGGTTATAACTTCCACACCAGTTACTTCACCACCCGCTCAGCCAGCTCGGGGTGGGGCTCAGGCAGTTAGAGGTCGCTCTAGATGGGAAAGCCGATCAGGTGGCGGTCAGGATCGATGTTATTATTTTCCCTCTAGGCCAGAGGCCGTTGCTTCAGACGCAGTGATCACAGGTATTGTCTTTGTGTTCCATGTGGATGCTTCCATATTATTTGATCATGTTTCCACTTATTCATATGTATTATCATATTTTGCTCATTATTTGGATATTCCCCGTGAGTTTTTAGTTATGCATGTTTATGTATCTACGCTGGTAGGCGATTCTATTGTTGTGGACTGTGTGTATCGGTCGTGTGTGGTGACCACTTGGGGATTGGAGATGAGAGTCTATCTCTTATTACTTAGTATAGTTGATTTTGACGTGATTCTAGGCATGGATTGGTTGTCCCTATGTCATGCTATTCTAGATTGTCACACTAGGACCGTGATGTTGGTGATGCTGGGGTTACCTAGGATCGAGTGGAGAGGTTCTCTAGACTATGTTCCCAATAGGGTGATTTCATATCTGAAGGCCCAACAGATGGTTGGTAAGGGGTGTTTGTCATATTTGGATTTCGTGAGGGATGTTGGTGTTGATACTCCTACCATTGATTTTGTTCTGGTAGTGCGAGACTTTTCGGATGTGTTTTCTGTTGGGCATGCCACCTGACAAGGATATTGACTTTGGTATTGACTTGGTGCACTCAGTCCATTTCTATTCCTCCGTATCATATGGCACCAGCATATTTGAAGGAATTGAAAGAGCAGCTTCAGGAGCTTCTTGATAAGGGCTTCATTAGGCCTAGTGTGTCATATGGGGGTGCACCAATTCTGTTTGTGAAGAAGAAGGATGGTACTATGCGGATGTGCATTGACTATAGGCAGTTCAATAAAGTTACGAATAAGAACAAGTATGCTTTGGCATGCATTGATGACTTATTTGACCAGCTTCAGGGAGCTAAAGTGTTCTCTAATATTGGTTTGAGGTCTAGATATCACCAGTTGAATATTCGGGACTCTGATATTCTAAAGACGGTATTTAGGACCCGCTATGGTCACTATGAGTTCTTTGTGATGTCTTTTGGGCTGACCAATGCCCCAGCAGCATTCATGCATCTGATGAACATGTATATTCCAGCCATATCTTGATTTTTTTGTCATTGTATTTATTGATGATATCATGGTGTACTCACGTAGCCAGGGGAGCATGCACAACATCTGAGGATTGTACTAAAGACGTTAAGGGAGGAGAAGCTTTATGCTAAGTTCTCCAAGTGTGAGTTTTGGCTCAGTTTGGTGGAGTTCTTGGGACACGTGGTATCCAGTGAGGGGATCAAGGTGGATCTGGAGAAGATTGAGGCAGTTTAGATTTGGCCCAAACCGTCTTCAGTTATTGAGATGCAGAGTTTTCTTGGCTTGGCTGGATATTATCGTCGCTTCGTAGAGCTTTTCTCATCCATTTTTGTGACCTTGATTAGGTTGACCCAGAAGGGTACCTCATTCAGGTGATCTGATGAGAGTGAGGAGAGCTTTCAGAAGCTCAAAACTGCCTTGACCACAGCTCCAGTTCTAGTTTTGCTTTCAGCATCGGGTTCTTATATAGTATATTGTGATGCTTTTCGGATTGGTATTGGGTGTGTCATGATTCAAGAGGGTAGAGTGATTTATTATGCTTCACGCTAATTGAAGCCTCATGAAAAAGACTACCCCGTTCATCATTTAGAGTTGGCAACCATCGTTCATGCATTTAAGATTTGGAGGCATTATCTCTATGGTGTTTCTTGTGAGGTATTTACAGATCATAGGAGTCTTCATCACTTGTTCAAGCAAAATGATCTAAATTTGAGGCAGCGGAGATGGTTGGAGCTATTAAAAGACTATGATATTACCATTCTCTATTATCCCGAGAAGGCTAATGTGGTGGTCAATGCCTTGAGTAGAAAGGTGGTGAGTATGGTAGCCTTGCATATATTCCTGTTGGTGAGAGACTGCTTACATCAGAAGTTCAGGCCTTGGCCAATTGATTCATGAGGTTAGATGTTTCGGAGCCTAGTCGGGTTCTAGCTTGCATGGTTTCTAGGTCATCTTTATATGATCGCATCAGAGAGCGTCAGTATGACGACCCCCATTTGCTTGTCCTGAAGGACACGGTTCAGCACGGTGGTTCCAAGGAGGTTTCTATTGGAGATGATAGGTATTGAGGATGTAGGGTCGGATTTTTGTACCCAATGTGGATGGGTTACGTGAGTTGATTCTTGAGGAGGCCCACAGTTCGCGGTATTCCATTCAGCGAGGTGCCGCGAATATGTATTGGGATTTGAGGCAGCACTATTGGTGGAGGAGAATGAAGAAAGATATAGTGAAGTTTATAGCTCAGTGCTTGAATTGTCAGCAGGTGAAGTACGAGCATCAGAGGTCGGGCGGTTTGCTTCGGAGGCTTGAATTTCCTGAGTGGAAATAGGAGCGTATCACCAAGGACTTCGTATTTGGGCTCCCACGGACTTTGATGAAATTTGATGCTATTTGGGTGATTGTGGACCGGTTGACTAAGTCCGCGCACTTCATTCCAGTTGTGACTACCTATTCTTCGTAGTGGTTGGCTGAGATCTATATCATCGAGATTGTTCGCTTTCACAGTGTGCCAGTGTCCACCATTTCAGATTGGGACACGCAGTTCACATCGTAGTTTTGGAGACAGTACAGTGAGAGTTAGGCACACGGGTTGAGTTGAGTACAACATTTCACCCTCAGACGGACGGACAGTCCGAGCGCACCATTCGGATGTTGGAGGGTATGATACATGCTTGTGTCATGGATTTCAGGGGTTCTTGGGATCAACTTCTACTGCATGCATAGCTTGCCTACAACAACAGCTACCAATAGAGTATTCAGATGGCTCCGTATGAGGCCTTGTATGGGAGGCGATGTGGGTCTCCGGTTGGTTGGTTTGATTTGGGTGAGGCTAGGCTATTGGGTACTGACTTAGTTCAGGATTCTTTGGAAAAGGTTAAGTTGATTCAGGATCGGCTTCGCACGGCACTAGACAGAAGAGTTACACCGATCAAAAGGTTCGTGATGTTGCCTAAATGGTCGGAGATAAGGTATTACTCATAGTTTCACCCATGAAGGGTACAGGAAGAAGGGAAAGTTGAGACCTTGGTATATTGGACCTTTTAAGGTGCTTGAGAGGATTGGAGAGGTGGCTTACAAGCTTGCATTGCCACCTAGTCTATCGAGTATTCACCCAGTGTTTCATGTTTCCATGCTCCAGAAGTATTTCGGCGATCCGTCTCATGTTTTGAGCTTCAGCACGGTTCAATTAGATGGGGATTTGACTTATGATATGGAGTCGGTGGCCATTTTAGATCGGTAGGTTCGAAAGTTAAGGTCAAAGAATATAGCTTCAGTGAAAGTACAATGGAGAAGTCAGCCAGTCGAGGAGGCTACTTAGGAGACCGAGCGGGAGATGCGGAGTAGCTATCCACACCTATTTGAGGCTCCAGATATGATTCTAGACCCATTTGAGGATGAAAGTTTGTTTAAGAGGGGGAGAATGTAATGACCCGGCCGGTCGTTTTGAGTAGTGTAGCCCCGTTCCCCTATTTATTGCTTATTCTATGTTTGTTTGTTGTTATGTAACTTGCCGGGTGGTTGGTTTGTTTCCTGGGATATTTCGGAATGAATTGGGACACTTAGTCCCAATGTTGGAAGCCTAAGTTGAAAGAGTTGACTGGATATTGACTTATGTGTAACTGACTCCGGAATGAAGTTTTGATGGTTCTGATAGCTCCGTATGGTGATTTTGGACTTAGGAGTGTGTACGGATATTGATTTGGAGGTCCGTAGGTCGTTTTGACTTGAATTGGCGAAAGTTGGAAAGTTGAGAAGTTTGACTGAGAGTTGACTTTGTTGTTGCCGGGGTCAGATTTTGGTTTCGGAAGTTGAAGTAGGTCTGTTGTTTCATTTACGACTTGTGGGAAAAATTCGAGGTTAATCGGAGTTGATTTGATAGGTTTCGGCATCGATTGTAGAATTTAAAAATCCATTAGTTTCTATAGGCTTGAATTGGGGTGCGATTCATGTTTTTGATTTTATGTGACGGGATTTGAAACATCGAATAAGTTCGTATGATGTTTTAGGATGGGTTGGTATATTTGGATGGGGTCCCGGGGCCCTCGGGCGTGATTCGGATAGAAATCGGAGGGAATTTTAGACTTGTATAAGTGCTGGTGTGCTCAGCTCTGGTGCGTACGCACTTGCGGTGGGAGTGGCCGCAGGTGTAGCGCTTTGGTCGCAGATGCAGACTGGAGAGAATGCGTGGAAGGCGCCGCAGAAGCGGGTGAGTTTTCACAAAAGCGAAAGCTCTTCTGCGATAAGGAGTTTGCATGTGCAGATATTGGAAGCTTGGCCTGGATACGTAGATGCTGACACTGGGTCGCGTGAGCAGTCTCATAGGTGCAACCGTTTGGCCGCGGAAGAGGCTGGTCGGATGTCTAGTGTTTTCCGAAAATGCGGACTTGCGACCGCAGAAGCGAAGGTCTTGGCCGCAGGTGCGGTTTCGCTGGCAGAATTGTTATAAGCGAGGGTTAGAGTATTTCTTCATTTTTGGACTTTGGAAGCTCGGATTGAGGCAATGTTTGAAGGGGTTTTCACTAGATTTCAATAGGTAAGCTATTTTTTATCACTTTTGTCCATTTATTTTGAATACCCATTGATTATATCACCTATTTGTCATGAATCTAAGTTAGGATTTGGGGGGTTTTGAACCATGTATTGGGGAGTAAGATTTGGGGATTTGAATATTGATTTGTGATCAGAAATGGATGATTTTGGTATGGTTGGACTCGCTATTGAATGGGTGTTCGAATTTTGTGATTTTTGTCAGGTTCCAGGAAGTGGGCCCGGGGTTGACTTTTTAACTTTGGTTAAAGAACTTAGCTTTATCGTATGGAATAGATTCCTATTGCTTGTATGGATTATATTAATTTGTTTGTGGCTAGATTTGAGTCGTTTGGAGGTCGATTCCCAAGGCAGGGGTTTATTGGAGTATTGAGTTGCACACTTTAAGGTAAGTAACACTTCTAAACTTGGTACTGAGGGAATAAATCCCTAAATTTCGTGTTATGTGGTTGGTGTTGAGCTGAAGCACATGCTAGGTGACGGGCGTGATTTCGCAATACTGTGTAGTTTTCAGATCTTGTTGTTATTCATGTAATCCCTATGTGTTAGAGTAATTGAGTTGTGATCCATGTTAGAAATCATGTTTAAGCTATATGTTTATTCTGTTGGGACCCACTGAGGTCGATTCTGTTGTTGAATTATTTACTTAAACTGCAAGTATGTACTCAGTCACATTCATCATTGGCATATCATATCTCAGTCTCCATTGTCATTTATTGTTACATCATGTTATCATTGTTTGGGCTGATTGGCATGAGATTTGTGAACCCGAGAGACTGGAGAGATTGATGACTGTGTTGGGTCCTGAGAGCCGTGTTGAGAGTGATGTTGTGGATCGCGTTACACGCCCCAGTAGGCCTTCTTGGCTTTATATATATATATATATATATATATATATATATATATATATATATATATATATATTATGGATTGGGCTGCATGCCGCAGCAGGCCTTATAGGCTTTATCTATTATTATAGGATCGAAATGCATGTCGCAGCAGGCCATATTGGCTTTATATTAGCGCTTGGGTAGAATCCGCCCCTCCAGAGTAATTGAGTGTGCTGAACGATTAAGAGTGATGAGTGGGAGTGTGAGACAGTGAGATTGAGTACTCTGAGAGTGTGAGTACATGAGTTTATCACTGTGATATATTACATGTGACATGCACATTTGACATGTAGACATAGATGTAACATTCCTCATATAAGTTATACTTGGCATATATTAATTGTGTGGAACTTAAACTGTTAAACTTAAAAGCATGTCTACATTTCTGTATTGTGTACAAATTGATTATGGTATTTTTTTGAGTTATTACTATCATTTCCTTGTTATATATGTACTGTTATTATCTGGATTTAGTCTTCACCTTTCTGAGCTCGTCATTACTTTCAGCCCAAGGTTAGTCCTGTTACTTATTGAGTACATTGGGTCGGTTGAATTCATACTACACTCTGCACTTCGTGTACAGATTCAGGTACATCTGGATCTGGTGGTTGCTAGACCTGGAGTAGTACCTGCTTGGAGACTATAGAGGTAGCTGCTATGACGTCCGTAGACCTCGACTCTCCTTCTTTTCGGTTTATTTAGCACTGTTCTATCTTTCCAGACAGTTGTATTAGGAGTTTTGACTGTGTTGACATTTAGTAGCTCATGTACTCGGTGACACCCAGATTTTGGGAGATTTCTTAGTTGTGTCGCAGTCGTTCCTATCGGTTATTTATGAGATCATTCACTGTTAAACTTAATATGTCATGCTTCTAGCTTAAAATGCATAGTTATTTGGTGATTGTCGACTTTCCTAGTTCTATGATAGGCGTCATCACGACATGTCGGGATTTTGGTCGTGACATAACCTTTACATTTTAAGATTTAGAGGAAGAGGAAAGAAAATTCAAAACTGACAAAGAATTAGAAGGAAAAATTCGCACAATGCTCTGTGGCAATGAAGGATACACAAAAAAATTGTAGAAAAATTGAAACCCATGTCACGAGGGAAAGGAGGATAAGGTGTGGCAAGCGGGTCATAAACTGTTAAATTGGGAAAAATCGGATCATCTTTAAAAAGGGGGAGCATTTTAGTCTTTACGTTTTTAAATGGGGCTCTAAGTGTCCTTTTTTCAAGATTTTATTAGGTGGTTGCCTCCTCTCTTCCTTGTCCAGGCTCCACCTAAAGCCTTCGGCCTTTTTTCTTTTTTTTTCTTTTTTTTTAATTTTTTTAGTTTTTCACTTCTTTTTTTATTTTTTTCCTATTTTATTATTATTTGTTTACTTTATTGTTTTCTTTCTAATAAAATTCTGCAATCTTTTTCATATTTTATTTCATTGTTTATGTAGTTTATTTTTTTGTTCTATCTGGTAATAATCCCTCACTCTTTTTTCCTTTTTTTGCCTTAATATTTTATTACTTTTGACGTTATTTTAAATTTTTTTGTAAGTACTAGCTCCCTTTTCTTTGTTTTAAGAATTGACATGGCACAATTTGATGATTTATGACTTGTAGGCGTAGTCCATGTCCATTTCCATACATATTATGTGTGAAAGTTTGAAGAAAATGTGATTCTTAACTTTAAATATGGCTAAAGTTGACCACGGTCAATATTTTTGGTAAACTGTAATAACCCAACTAGTCGTTTCGAGCATTGGCATTTTGTTCGGTGGTTTGAGGTCTTGAATAGCTTCATATGATGTATTACGAATTGCGTACATATTTGGTTTGGTTCCAGGAAGATTTCGAAGTGATACGAGAGGCTACTGTGATATTGTCAGGGCGGAGCAATACGGGTGAGTATTGTGATATTGTCAGGGCGGAGCGATACATGTGGCTATTTTGATATTTTTAGGGCAGAACGATATGGGTGGCTATTGTGATATTGTCAGGGCGGAGCGATACGGGTGGCTATTGTGATATTGTCATGGCGGAGTGATATGGGTGGGTATTGTTGTTGTGATAAAAATGTGGGCACGAGGTGCTATTTGTGTGTGTTTCTCTGTGATGACTTGTTGTTGAAGCTGAGCTTTTTACTTGCATTGAACTGTTATCACTTATTCTGATAAGGTTATTGCTCTTGTTTTCTGCTATACTTTTGTTGTCAGTCTTGATTTATTGCATAGGTATTCTTGACTAGTGAGTATCATATGACTTGAACCTCGTTACTACTTCACCTAGGTTAGTCTTTATTTTTACTGGGTATCGACCATGGTGTAATCATTCTACACTTCTGCACATTTTTGTGCAGATCCAAGTGTTGGAGGTAGCGGACCCAGACAGTGAGATCTTCTTTGATCGTGAGGATTCAAGGTAGAGCTGCTTTGATCATCGCAATCCCTTGGAGCCCTTTCCTTATATTTTAATGCGAATTCTCTTTACGAACAGTATTGTAAATTGATATATTTCTATGTATTCAGTTAGAGTTCGTGACTCTATACTATCTATTTTTGGGGATATGTTTGGACTATCTCCATTTGGCTTGTATTACCTTTATTTCCGCATTTATGTTAAACTCTTATTTATTCTATCATCTTTTACTGATTTAAATGTTGATAAGTGATCGGCTTACCTAATTTTAGAGACTAGGTACCATCACAACCCATGTGGTAGGATTCAGGTCGTGACAAGTTAGTATCAGAGCTCTAGGTTTATAGGTTCTATGAGTTACGAGCAAGTTTAGTAGAGCCTTGTAGATCCGTACGGAGACGTCTTGTCATGCCCCGAACCTGAGGGGGCGAAACCGGCACCCGGTGCCCCACCTATCCTTGCGTACTAACTTGCGACTAAGGGACTCTGAACATATAATGTCATACTTTGGCCATGGGCCACATTGCAAGATAATTGCGAATGCTGACTAAATATCAATATAAAGTTGGACCGACAAGGCCGTCATAACTACTACGGCTGGCAAACCAACAAAATATACATAAAAGGCCTACAAGCCCAACATACTGCACTAACTGACAGGATATGTTTACAAGCCTCTACTGATGAATATATTGTGATCGGAATAGGGCCCCGACCTACTCATAACATATATACATATATACACAAGATGTACATAAAGCTCTAGACCCGGCAACTCTGAAGGGCATGCAGCTTACCGATCAAGCTGAACTCGGGCAACAAATAATGAGGAGGTATACTCGTCTGTCGGTCTGAACCTGCAAACATGAAATGCAACGCCCCCAGAAAAGGGACGTCAGTACGAAATAACGTACTGAGTATGTAAGGCAATATACTGAAAGCTGAAACTGAACTGATAATATAATAACTGAAAGTAACTGGGAGTCAAAGATAATCTGAAGATATGCTCACCTGCTAATACTGACTCAACTCTCTCAATATAGTAAGTAAAATAGTTGTCCAGCCTTATAAGGCTCAGTATATATATATATATATATATATATATATATATATATATATATATATATATATATATATATATATAGCTGCTCTGCTGTAGTAGGCTCGCTCATAGGCGCTCGGCCATACTAGGCTTTGTATCTCAGCCAACTGGGTTCACTCATAGGCGCTCAGCCACAATAAGCTCGGTATATAACTTACCATCTGATTTTATAGCTCGATGGTAATGAAAATACTGTAATATTGTATACATATATAGACCCTCTGCTCTCTTGACTGGAAGAAGACAATGCTCAAATGAATATAAAGTCCCGATAAGGAGAATGCTGTAATTTATAAGACTAAGATAATGTATATAAATTTGGGAGTATGAACTTCTCTTTATGCCTCGTTATCAAACATATGTAATTACGAGATCATGCCAAAATGAAGGAAATATTAGCCTTAACATACCTGAGCCGACTCTCTTGACAATCCCTCTAACACACGTCAATTGCGACAATACGTAACGGCGGATCAAAGTAGAGAGAAATACGTATGATATTCTTGAGAAAGATTGTACCGTACTCCCTTAGAATCAAAATCACATGATACGATAACATTAGGTAGACTTCGTATGAAATATTTGAATCAATTTCGTTGCTATTGCAACATTAGCTTTGTTGAAGCTTGTTACGTTGCTATGAATATTGTGAAGTCTCGTATGACTTTTTTTGTGGCTATCATCCGTCACTTTGCAAACATAGTATCTCCCTTTTATGAATTGAATTAGGGAGGCCTTTTAAATGTGGTTGTGGGCCCCACTTGAAATATGACTTAGCCATAAAACTTTCTTAATGTGCCATCTAATATTATGGACTTAAGAGTCACATTTTGGTCTTTGAGCCCTTCCTCACTTGCTTCCACGTTAAATTTCAAGGGCTTATCCAAAAGATTTATCCACGAATTTCTTAATTAATTGCTAATCTTTCCCCAAAAATCCACAATTAACCAAATATCCACATAATTAAGAATTATCTCAAATTACATAAAATACTACTCATTTTTAACACACTTTATATACCTTACTATCATGGCCATGTGGTACCTTGTATGGCACTAGTCCATAATTACCGGGTATTTTAGCTCGGGCCGTATTTTATCGCAAAATGTCAAACTTTGACGAAATTCCTTTTCTTAAATTTGCTTACCCTTTCTCCTTCACGAATTTACTCATCACACGTTTGAAATAGCATAATTCTTATAATTTCAAAATAACCTCATTCCCGAAATTTACGTCGATTAACTTACGACGAAACTTTAACATACGAAAATGCGGGATCTAACACATTTGTTTTTATCTTTGAGAGGCTACCGATCTGTTAGGAAACATCACTTTCTTTCATTCTTTGTCTTGCCGATTTGATATTCCAAAGTTTGAACATTTACTCTTCTATTCTTTCACATATGGTGAGGACACACGTTATCGAATCAGTTGAGCAGACACCCGCGCCCCCTGCTAGACCCGTGAGAGGTTGGGCCTGAGGTAGAGGCCAAGGAGGGGCACGTGCTACAGCTAAAGCACCTTCCAGAGCAGCAGTTGGGGAGCCTCCAGCAACTCCAGTTGAGGATCAAGAGCCCGAGCATGTTCAGCGTTCACCTGAGCAGCCTATTGTTACATCGGGACTCCATGAGACCTTGGCACACTTTCTGAGCATGTTTGGGACCTTGGCTCTGGCAAGGTTGATTCTAGTTGCACCATCTATTTCACAAAAAGGGGGAGGAGCTCTGACTCTTGCCGCCCATACACTAGAGGAGTCGGCTCATACTTATCAGATATTGGGTGTTGTGCCGGTACAGGCAGTAGTTGCAGTTCAGCCCAAGGTGGATCCAGTTGTGTCGGTTGAGGGGAAGAGGAGTTTGGAGAGGTTTTGGAAGTTCCATCCTCCCAAATTCAGTGGAGGGGCTTCTGAGGATGCATATGATTTCTTGGATCAGTGTCACCGCATTCTGCGTACTATAGGTGTGGTGGAGCCGAGCGAAGTTGACCTTACTATTTTTCAGCTGACAGGGTCGGCATATAGATGGTGGTGACTTATGAGGCAAGTAAACTAGTTGGCGCAACACCACTTACTTAGTCCCCGTTCTCTAATCTTTTCTTGAGAAAGTTTATTCCATAAACGTGTGGGGATGAGTTGCGCACCAAGTTCGAGCAGTTAAGCCAGGGGAGTATGATTGTGTCCGAGTATGCTATAAGGTTAATAGAGTTATCTCATCATGCACCTGCTTCAGTTTCCACTATTAGAGAGAGAGTCTGTAGATTTATTGAGGGACTCGGTTATAGCCTCAGATTTGGGATGGCAAGGAAGTTGGATACTAAGACTACATTCCATCAGGTTGTGGAGATTTCTAGGAGGTTGGAGTGTATCCGCGGGCAGGAGAGGGGGATAGGGAGGCTAAGAAGCCTCGAGGTTCTGGAGGATTTAGTGGTTTCTACTCTTCAGCTCTGACCCGTCATGGTAGAGACTTCATTAGTCGGCCAGTTCAGTTCGCACTTCAAGTTACCCGTAGCGCTCTAGCTAGCCAAGGACCCCAGGGTACTCATATCAGACAGCCATCTTTTAGTGCACCTTCTGCACGGGGTTACTACAGTGGTTATTCCAGTAATCTAGCGTAGACTCATTACCAATAGCCACGCCCGCAAAGGGGTTGTTTTGAGCGTGGCGATACTAGGCACATTATGAGGAATTGTCCTAGACTTTAGAGGGGTGGACTTTAGCAAGGTACTTAGGTTATGGTTTTCACTCCTATTACTACTCCATCTGTACAGCCAGCTAGAGGTGAAGGACAGGCAGGTAGAGGATGTCTTAGATGGGGGAGGCCTGGACCGTTTATATGATTTCCTTGGTAGGACTGAGGCCATTTCATCATATGATGTCATTACAGGTATTGTTTTGGTCTATCATAGAGATGCATCCGTTGTATTGATCCGGGTTCTACTTATTCATATGTGTCGTCCTATTTTGCTTCGTATTTGGTTTTGTCTCGTGATTCTGTGGATACTCTTGTCTATGTGTCGAAGCCCATTGGGGATTTTATTATGGTAAACCATGTCTATCGCTCTTGTTCGGTAACTACTGATGCTTGATCATTGTTCGATATGTTTCCAATCTTAGATGTGGATATGTTGGTAGATCTTTTAGTCGTTCATTTGTGGGACAAAGCAGATTCTCATATCTGGTTGACAAGTACGTACTTAGGAGGATTGATTGCATAGCGGTTCTGACTGTAGTAGGGCCATAGAGGAATATTATTAGGAGGCTAAGCAGGTAGGTTATCTCATGTAAGAAGATTTGTGGTTATGCGATTCGTATGAGGTTTGTATTCAGTGGAATGCATATCTACCATTTCGTAGGGCTTGAGGAAGTGCGCACGACTGTCACAAGGGTGAATATGCACTTTCAAGAGTCTTTGGAGTGTTTTATGACTAGTGTTATGTAATTTTATGAAGTATTCAGTTCATCAATAGTACAAGATCAGGGAAGCTATAAAGGAAGAGTGTTATAGGTTATTGACGATGTGTTCTATGACTTCGAGCCAAGTGGGGGAGTCAGCTATTGATGATCGAATTGCATGGTCATGTGTTATATCCGTTTCTGGACTAAGGGGCGCTTGTGTATTAGCTATGACTTGAAAAGGATGACTTTGAGAATGATTTTGAGCAAGAGATTGGTTGGGTGTATGATGTACAGTACCTTATGTGTATGTAAGGGTCTTGGGATGATTCTGGTTTGATACTCGTTAGGGATGTAGTGTGCAAGGAAAAGGAATCGATGGTATACTTAGTGTAAGCGAGCTTCGAGCCAACAAAGACTGAGAAGATCGCTTGGTTGCTTTTTTTGGATGTTCTTGTGTTAGCGGAGCGTGGGTAGTCCGGCGCATATTGGCTACACGTTAGATATTGGAGCGAGGTGAGTGACTCTAGAAAAGGTTCTAACGAGTTCAAGATTTATATGTGGTGTTTAAGGATTTTTGGATTTGCACATGGATAGAACTTGGGGGTTGCATTGGATGTTGCTGAGACAGCGGTATATTTGGATCGGTCTAGGTGCTACAACAGAGTCATGTTAGGACATGATTCTTCATGCTTACTTCTTGTGCTTTGCTTCTCCCTTGTAATATGGGTTCATAGTATTGTGCTTTGTAGTGGTATTTGTTGAAATTGTAGGGTGGTTCTCTTCTTTGGTTCTCCTTCCATCTTTGAGTATATTTTAGTTGTTGCTTGTTGGGTGCATGGATTGCGTCGTATGTGTCTAGGTGTCATTGGTGTGGCTTGTCAGTCGAATAGCTTGTACTGGGTAATATGATATCATTGGACTTGGTATTAGTGCAATCAGACTTGGATAAGGTATGTTTGGATAAGAATGTCATTAATCAGCTTAGAGTTTAATAATGGTTCTGGTCGGACGAGAGAACTCCATGACTTTTTGATTGGGTGAGTGGTTATGAGTTTCCACATGTTTCTTACATCATTAGTAGTGTTTTTAATGTTTGTAACAAGGTTTTATTTGATATGAGGTTTGTTACCAGTACCGGATTTAGTAATGGGCAGCTATTATGGTCGAAATTATTATTAGTAGTACGTTGGTTATGTGGTATATTGTGTAATTATATCTTGGAATATGGTTATGGCTTGATGCGGATCATTTGGACTTATATTGTGTATATATGCAAGGTCCGGGTCTTTTAATAAATTCCGGATGTTGGAGACTGGTTCTAAGGTTTATGGACAAAGATTGAAGAAAGGATCTTCAGTTAGGTTGTGTTGACATGCTTATATGTATTGAGGTGATGTGGGGTCACCCATGAGTATGTATATGGTGAGTTTATCCAGTGATTTGATGGCTTTGGAACAATCCTTGTCTTGTTCGAGGACAAACGTATGTTTAAGTGAGGGAGAATGTAATGACCCGAACGGTCATTTCGAGCATTGGTATTTTGTTCGGTGTTTTTGAGGTTTTGAATAGCTTCATATGATAAATTACGACTTGCGTACATGGTTGGTTTGGTTCCAAGAAGATTTTAGAGTGATACGGGTGGATATTGTGATATTTTCAGGGCGGAGTTGTGCGGGTGGCTATTATGATATTGTCTGGGCGGAGCGATACGGGTGGCTATTGTGATATTGTCAGGGCAAAGTGATACGAGTGGCTATTGTGATATTGTCAGGACATAGCGATATGGGTGGCTATTGTGATATTGTCAAGACAGAGAGATACAGGTGGCTATTGTGATATTGTAAAGGTGGAGCACTACGGGTGGCTATTTTGATATTATCAGGGCGGAGCGATACGGGTGGCTATTGTGATATTGTCAGAGCGCAATAATACGGTGACTATTGTTGTTGTGATAAAAATATGGGCCTGAGGTGCTATTTGTGTGTGTTTCTTTGTGATGACTTGTTGAAACTGAGCCTTTACTTGCATTGAACTATTATCACTTATTCTAATAAGGTTATCGCTATTGTTTTCTACTTCACTTTTGTTGTCTGTCTTGATTTATTACACAGGAAATCTTGACTAGTGAGTATTACATGACTTGAACCTCGCCACTACTTCACCGAGGTTAATCTTGATACTTATTAGGTATCGATCTTGGTATACCCATACTACATTTCTACATATTTTTGTGCTGATCCAGGTGTTGGAGGTAGCAGACCCAGGCAGTGAGAGCTTCTTTGATCGTGAGGATTCAAGGTTGAGATACTTTGATTATCGCGGTCCCTTGGAGTCCTTTCCTTATATTTATACTGTCAAATCTCTATCTGAATAGCATTGTAATTTGAGATATTTCTATGTATTCAGTTAGAGCTTGCGACTCTGTACTACCTAGTTCTGGGATATATTTTGACTATCGTCGTTTTGACTTGTATTACCTTTATTTACGCATTTATGTTGAACTATACTTTATTCTGTCATGTTTTACTTATTTAAATATTAATAAGTGATTGGCGTACCTAGAGTTAGAGACTAGGTTCCATCATAACCCCTATTGTGGGATTTGTGTCATGACATAAACGACCTCAGATCGGTGTTTTGATGATTTCGGTAGGTTTGTATGATGATTTTGGACTTGTACGCATGTTTGGTTGGGTCCTGCGTGTCCCGAGACCATTTCGGTGCATTATGTGAAATATTGGAAAATTGAGTTTTAACTTTTAAAATCTTCATTTTTGACGACCGATTCTTGAATTTTGATGTTTTTTTGATGATTTGAGCTAGCGAGCGAGTTTGTATGATGTTCTTATACTTGTATGGATATATAGATTGGATCCCGAGTGGCTCGGGTGAGTTTCAGATGTGTTTTAGATAGTTAATGCAGCAATCGATATGCATGGCCTGCAGGTCTCGCATTTGCGATGACCTGTGTGCAATTACGATCCTCACTTTTGAAAAATCTGGCTCGCAATTGCAACGACTAGGAAGGGAGTTGTGACCTTCACTTTTGTGAAGCAACAGTCTCATTTGCAAATAAAGGGGTTTCGCATTTGTGACGTCTATGTCGCATTTGTGATACTGGGGAGCTTATGGGAAGATTCACAATTGCGCAACTTGTTCCACATTTGCGAGCTGGAGGGCCTTCGTAAATGCGAAGGGAGAGTCGCATTTGTGACAACTGAAGGCTCAAGTACTTATCACATTTGCGATCAGTGGTTCACACTTGTGAACACCGTAATTACGAACAAGGGTTCGCAATTGCGACATCTGCAGTTGGGTAAAATGTGGGATTTCGGGACTTAGCTCATTCACACCATTTTTTAACCCTAGACTCCATAGAGGCAATTTTTGGAGAGCAATTTCTTCCCAAATTCATAGGTTAGTAATCTTAACTTGTTTTTGTTCCATTTCAATTACTTTTTCATTAATTTCATCATCAAATCTATGAATTTCAAAGTAGAAATTAGGGGTTTTGGGTAGAATTTAGAGATTTTATAGAATTGAGATTTAAACCTCGAATTGAGGTCAGATTTCGAAACAAATCATATATCGGGGCTCGGGGGTGAATGGGTAATCGAGATTTGATCTTGATTTCGGATTTCGACCACGTGGGCCCGATTTGACTTTTTATTGACCTTTTCAATTATGATAAAGATTAAAACTTTTTCATTCGTGAGTAGTTTCCAATGCTTATTTTGAATTGTTTGAACAATATTTGACTAGATTCGATTTGTTTGAAGGCTTGTTCTAAAGAAAAATGAAAGGTCGTGTTGGATTATCGATTGTGATCCGGAAAGAGGTAAGTGTCCTAGTTAACCTTGATTTGAGGGAAATAGAGTAGAATAGAGTCTATTTGCTATGTGAACTGTGTGTTGGGGGTGGCGTATATGCAAGGTTACGGGTGTATATACGTTGATTATGGGATAATCATGCGGGTAGAATTAGCCTTACTTGTGCTATGTTATTTTTCTATTATGCCTTCCATGCTTTAGATATTCTTTAATTTATTGTATTCATGTTATTTTCTATGATTGAGGTTATTGAGATATTAGTATTGAGATCGTTTAATTGTTGAATGGTTTGAAGTGCTAATTGTTAGAAATTTTTCATATGACGAGTTGTGTTCAAATTAAGTTGTTGATGTTGAATTCGCTTCCCAGCTTGCTTTATAATGTGTTGTATTTGATTTCTTGGCGAGGAAGAGTGAAATGCACGAAGGGTGTTACGTGCTTTTGAGGAAGAGTTCTTGTGCACGAAGTATGTTTTCGTGTCTTATTTACATATTGATATTATTTCTTGAGTGAACGTGAGAATATGCACGAAGGGTGTTTCCGTACTTGCTTTTACATTATATTGTTAGGATAAGAGTAAAAGAACGAGAGGTGATGCCGTAAAATTTTGTTGACTTCATTGCTCTTTACTTGATATTTGGAATGTGGACTTGGTTTTGTGGTTTCGTTAATTATTTTTGAAAGAGGTTTACTCAGTGATACTTTACTTATTCCATTTTTGCCCCTTTGCTCGTAAAATTGTTATCCCTTTCACATGTCCCTATCATGTTGTTATATTTGATTATTTACCTGTTACTTCATTAATTTTGTTATATAATTGCATAGTTTTATCGTAAGTGTATTGTCTTAGTATTATCACTACCTCGTCGCGGTTAGGCTTGACACTTCCTGAGTACATTGGGTCGGTTATAATCACACTACACTTTTGCACTTCTTGTGTAGATCCGGATATCGGTACGAATGGAGTCCTGAGAGGTGCTTAGCAGATACCAGGTTGGTTATTTGAGGTAGAGCTGCTCCTCGTTCGTAGGCCTTGTTATTTCGGACAATGTTGTATTTCTTTTAGAACAGTGTATGTAGAAAACTCTAGAAGCTCATGTACTTGTGACTCCACATCTTGGGAGGGTTGAACGTTAGTATGGATTTTAGACTTATCTTTTTCACTTTCGAGTTGCTTTTACTTTTCTTATTATCTTGTTGATCAGTCATTTATTGCTATTTTTTTGTATTTATCTTTTATGTGTTGGCTTTCCTAGTAAGCAGTGTTAGGCGGCATCACGGCCCCGATTTGTTGGGATTTTGGGTCATACCAAGTTCGTATCAGAGAACTAGGTTGCATAGGTCTTACGAGTCATGAGCAAGCTTAATAGAGTCTTGAGGATCAGTACGGAGACGTCTGTACTTATCTTCTAGAGACTATAAGGCTTTAGGAAACTTCACTTTTATTCTTTCTCTATCGTGCGACTTTGTTCTATCAGTAAATTTGAATCATTCTTCTCTTTTTCTCTCGCAGATGGCTAGGACACGTACGGCATCCGTAAATGATCAGGAGTCGGAGCCCTAGATTACAGTCACTACTAGGGGTAGTGGCTGAGATAGAGGTAGAGCTCAGTCTAGAGCATGTGTAGCGGCACTGATTGTCGAGCCTCAAATAGAGCAGGATGAGGAGATCCATGTTCCAACCGAGCCAGTAGTTTCAGCGCAGGTCCTAGAGAGGTTCATTGCTACCCCAGTGCTTCAGGACGCCTTAGTCTACATAGTTGGTCTCATGGAGAGTATGGCCCAGGCCGGTGTGTTTCATGTGGAACCATCCATTTCTCAGGCCAAGGGAGGAGCCCAGACTCCCGCTACGCACACTCTAGTGCAAATGGCTCAAGGTTAGGGCTGTTCAAAACTGAACCATAACCATTAACCGAATAGCAAAATTGGCTTATTGGATTATTGGTATCGGGTTATTAAGGTAATGGTTGGTGAACGGATTGAGATTTTATAATTAACTGCTTAACGGTTTGGGGGAGGATTTCTCAATTTTTTTATCGGATAAACTGTTAACCCGTTAAAAAATTTTATATTTACATTTTTACCTCTATGTATATAAAGTACTATTGCAATCATTTTGTAAGTAATTTCCAGCAAGATATTGCTCGGAGGCACTTTAGTTCTGCTATATCCATCCATTTCTTTTTTATTATGTGTTCATTGGCCTTCCTCTCATGGAAACAAAGGAAAAAGTACAACTTTTATTCTGAAAATCTAGATCTCATTGTTTAAAGAATCCCCTTGGACTGGCATATGCTTAAGCCACAATCTTAAACTATATGATCAACAAAATATGTTGATCATCATTGCCATCTAAGAGAAAAAAAGAGCTTTATTTTGGAAGAATTGTTTGTTGAGAAGCCTATATCTCTCTCTTTGTACATGAAATTGTTTTTAGCAGCATTGCTAAAACCAACTGGTTTATATAAATGCTCAACTATGGAGAGGGGAGCACCGAGAAGATGTGATGTTTTACTGTAAATTTTCCCTTATCTCTAATTTTCTACTTCTTTTTTATTGTCTATTTGATTTAGGCGATAAACCACACGATAACCTTCCGATAATCTCTAATCTAATACTAATCCATCTGATGTCTTATTGTTGACTAGTGGATTAATAAATTTATAAACCGATAAGCCAAACTGTTAAGCGTAAATATCTGCCCACCCCTACTCACGGTTATCATACCCCAGCAGTTCTACCAATTGCGGTGTTTCAACCAATTATTGCTACACATCCCGGGGAGAGACCCACGATGTGAGCTGATGAGATGAAGAGGTTGGACAGGTTCACCAAGTTGTATCCCCCTCATTTTAGTGGTACACCTTCTGAGGACCTATAGGACTTCTTGGACCGTTGCCACGAGATCTTGCACAACACGGGTATAGTGGAGTCTGACGGAGTTGATTTCACAATATTTCATATGCATCGTTCTTCCAAGAGGTGGTGGTAGGTGTATGTTCAGGGCAAGACTGCGGGATCACCTCCTCTCACATGGGCTCAAATCTCGCAATTATTCTTGGAGAAGTTCATTCCCTTCACTCAGAGAGAGGAGTTTCGTAGTCAGTTCGAGCGCCTTCAGCAGGATAACATGACTATTAGTCAGTATGAGATTAGATTTGTGGATTTATCATGTCATGCAGCTATCTGAATTCCTACTGAGAGGGAGAATGTGCAGAGGTTCATAGATGGTATTACCTATGGCATCAGACTTCAGATGGTTAGAGAGACCGAGGATGAGATTTTATTTTACTCGGGTAATGGAGATTTCCAGGAGGATCGAGCGTATTAGAGGCCAGGCTAGGGAGATGACCTCTGACAAGAGGCCCCATTATTTTAGAGGATTCAGTGGTGTCTCGTCTAGAATCATGGGTTCCTTTGGTAAAGGCCATCCTATCAGGTCGGTTTAGTAAGCTCTTCAGGTCACCTATGGTTCAGGAAGCCATAGTGTTTATGGACCTCTTTTTAAGCAGCTAGCATACAATGCACCTCCAACTCTGGTTAGTGCACCTCTGATACAGAGTTACCAGGGTGGTTATTCAGGTCGACAGGGACAGTTCCAGGGTCAGTAGTCACATCAACCGAGGGTTTGTTGTACATATGGGGATCTGAGGCATGTCGCAAAGTTTTTCCCTTGGTCACAGAGCAGTATGCCACAGCAAGGTACTCGTGCCATGATTTTGACACTAATGGCTCCGCCACCCGCACAGCTAGCTATAGGTGGGGGTCAGGTAGTCCGAGGTGGAGGCTAGTCAGTTAAAGGTGGAGGCTAGTCAGTCAGAGGTCGTCTTAGAGAAGGAAAGCATGTTGGTGGAGCTCAGCCCCATTTTTATTCATTTCTAGCTAGACCTGAGGCGGAGTCGTTTGATGCAGTTATTACAGGTATTATCTCTGTCTGAACATAAAGATTCTTCCGTGTTGTTTGATTCGGGTTCTACATATTATTATATGTCTTCACATTTTGCTTTGCATTTGAGTATGCCTCGTGATTCTCTTGATGTTCCTGTTTCTGTGATCGGGTGTACAGGTCTTGTGTTGTTACTCTTAATAGTTTTGATATAGTAGTTGATCTTTTTGTTGTTAAATATGGTGGATTTTGAGGTCATTCTTAGTAAGGATTGGTTGTCCTCGTATCACGCTATCTTGTATTATCATGCCAAGATTGTGACTTTATCTATGTAGGGGTTGCCTAGATTAGAGTGGAGAGGGAATCTCAATTACTCCACTAGCATAGTGGTTTCATATTTGAAGGCTTAGAGTATGGTTGAGAAGGGGTATTTGGTGTATTTGGCTTATATCCTGGATTCGAGTGCGGAGGTTCCTTCTATGGATTCGATACCGATTGTGAATGAGTTTTTAGAGGTGTTTCCTACAGATTTGTCGGGTATGCAACTCGATAGGGATATTGACTTTTGCATTGATTTGGTTCCGGGCACTCAGCCTATTTCTATTCCACCATACCGTTTGGCTCCAGTTGAGTTGAAGGAATTAAAGGATGAGTTACAAGATTTGCTTGACAAAGGATTTATTAGACAGAGTGTTTCACCTTGGGGTGTGATGGTGTTGTTTGTTAAGAAAAAGGACAGATTGGTGAGGATATGCATAGATTATCGGTAGTTGAACAAGGTCGCTATCAAGAACAAATATATGTTGCCTAGGATTGAAGATTTGTTTGACCAGTTTCAGGGGTCCAGGGTGTTTTTCAAGATTGATTTGAAATATGGCTACCATCAGATGAAGATTAGGGCATCGGATGTCCCTAAGATAACTTTTAGGACTCGTTATGGTCATTACAAATTCTTGGTGATGTCATTTGGCTTGACTAATAATCCAACAGCCTTTATGGATTTGATGAACCGAGTGTTCAAGCCTTATTAAATTTCCTTCGTGATTGTCTTTATTGATGATATTCTGGTTTACTCTCGCAGTAGAGAGGAGCATAAGTAGCACCTACGGATTGTACTTCATACTTTGAAGGATCGTCAATTATATGCCAAGTTTATGAAGTGTGAGTTTGCCTTTTTGGGTCATGTTGTGTGTTCCAAGGGTATCAAAGTGGATCATAAGAATATTGAGGCAGTTCAGAACTGTCATAGACCTACTTCAGCTACAGAGATTCGGAGCTTCTTGGACTTGGCAGGTTACTATCCCTAGTTCGTAGAGGGGTATTTAACTAACTAAGCCCCATTGACCAAGTTGACCCATAAGGGTTCTCTCTTCAAATGGTTTGACGAGTGTGAGGTGAGCTTTCAGAAGCTCAATAATTCCTTGACTACAGCCCCAGTATTGGTATTGCCCACAAGTTTGGGATCTTACACTATGTATCGTGATGCATCGCGTATTGGTCTTGGCGCAGTATTGATGCAGGATGGTACGGTGATTGCCTACGTATATTGTCAATTGAAGTTTCATGAGAAGAATTATCATGTGCATGATTTGGAGTTAGCAACCATTATTCACGCGCTCAAGATTTGGAGGCACTATCTATACGGTATGCCATGTGAGGTCTATACCGGCCATCAGAGTCTCCAATATCTATTCAAGCAGAATGATCTTAATTTGCGATAGCGGAGATGGTTAGAGATATTGAAAGACTTTGATATCACCATATTATATCATCCCGGGAAGGCCAATGTCGTGGGAGATGCCTTGAGTAGGAAGGCGGAGAGCATGGGCAGTTAGGAATTTTTGTCGGCAGTGGAGAGGCCATTAGCCATGGATGTTTAGGCTTGGGCCAATCGATTTGAGGTTGGATATTTTGGAGCCTAGTCGGGTTCTTGCTTGTGTTGTGGCATAGTCATCGTTATTGGAGTGCATAAAGGCTCGCCAATTTGATGATCCTCACTTATTGGTATTGAAGGAAATGATGCAGCGGGGTGGTGCCAAGAAGGTTGTGATTTGGGGTGATGGTATTATACGGCTTCAGTGCCATATTTGTGTTCCAAATGTTGATGGGTTAAGAGAATTTATCCTTGAGGAGGCTCATAGTTCACGATATTCCATTCACCCAGGTGTCTCAAATATGTATCGTGACTTGAGACAGCGCTATTGGTAACGGAAGATGAAGAAAGACATTGTTGGACATGTCTCTCGGTGTTTAAATTGTCAACAGGTTAAGTATGAACATCAAAAATCGGGTGAGTTGACTTAGAGATTGGTGATACCAGAGTGGAAATGAGAACGCATCACTATGAACTTTGTGATAGGCTTACCACAGGCCTTGAGAAAGTATGATGCTATTCGGGTTATTGTGGACCGGTAGACTAACTCTGCACACTTTATTCCAGTGATGACATCCTATTCTTCAGAGAGGTTGGCTCAAATTTACATCGGGGAAATTATCCGCCTGCACGGTGTGCCCATTTCTATCATTTCGGACCAGGGAACACAATTCATGTCACACTTTTGGAGAGTTGTATAGCATGAGTTGGCCACACGGGTCGAGATGAGTGTCGTGTTTCATCCTTAGATGGATGGACAGTCTAAGCGTACTATTCAAACTTTGGAGGGCATGTTCCGGGCATGCTCTATGGATTTTGGGGGTCAGTGGGATAAGTTTCTACCTCTAGCGAAGTTTTTCTACAACAACAACTATCAGTCACGCATCCAGATGGCTCCATACGAGGCCTTATATGGGAGGCAATGTCATTCTCCGGTTGGTTGGTTTGAGCTCGGGGAGGCTAGATTGTTGGGCACAGATTTTGTTCGTGATGCTTTGGAAAAGGTGAAAGTGATTCAGGAGCGACTTCGTATAGCTCAGTCCTGGCAAAAGCGTTAAGCGAACCGGAAGGTTCGAGATGTTGCTTACATGGAAGGTGAGAGGTTCTTCTCTAGGTTTTGCTTATGAAGGGCGTGATGTGATTCTGGAAGAAGGGCAAGTTGAGCCCGAGGTTTATTGGCCCGTTTCAGATTTTGGAGAGAGTTGGGGAGGTTTCTTATAGGCTTGCATTGCCTCCTATCCTAGCGGGGGTACATCTGGTATTTCATATTTTCATGCTTCGTAAGTACCATGAAGGTAGGTCACATGTTTTAGACTTCAGCACGGTGCAACTTGATGAGAATTTGACCTATGAGGAAGAATTGATGGCTATTCTAGACTGAAAGGTTCGGAAGTTGAGATCTAAGATATTCCTTCTATGAAAGTGTGTTGGAGAGGTCAGCCTATTGAGGAGGCTACTTGAGAGTACGAGCCTGACATGAGGAGTAGATATACGCACCTTTTTACCAGTCCAGGTACTTTTCTACGTTTGTTCGAAGACGAACATTTCTTTTTGAGGTGGAGAATGTAATGACTCGATAGGTCGTTTTGAGTACTAGCTCCCTTTTCTATATTTTGAGACTTTACATAGCTCAGTTTAATGATTTATGACTTGCGTGCGTAATCCATGTCGATTTTTGGAAAGTTTATGTGTGAAATTTTGAAGAAAATGTGATTTTTGACTTTAAATATGGATAGAGTTGACCACGGTCAACATTTTTGGCAAACGACCTCATATCGGTATTTTGATGATTCCGGTAGGTTCATATGATGATTTTGGACTTGTACGCATATTTGTTTAGGGTCCTGGATGACCCAAGGTCATTTTGGCGCATTATGTGAAAACTTGGAAAATTGAGTTTTAACTTTGAAAATCTTGAATATTGATGATTTGAGCTAGCGAGCGAGCTTGTATGATGCTATTACACTTTGTGGATGTCTGTATTGGAACCCGAGGGGCTCGAGTGAGTTTTGGATTTGCTTCGGATAGTTTTGGATAGCGGATGCATCAGCTAGTGTGCATGGCCTACAGGTCTCGCATTTGCGATGACTTGTTCGCAATTGCAAGTCTCGCTTTTGCAAAGTCTGGCTCGCAATTGCGACGACTGGGAAGGGAGCTATGAACTTCGCTTTTGCGAAGCAAAAGTCACATTTGCGAACAAAGGGGTTTCGCATTTGTGACGTCTTTGCGATACAAGGGGAGTTTATGGGCAGCTTCGTCCTCATTTGCGAGCTGGGGGGCCTTCGCAAATGCGAAGGGAGAGTTGCATTTGCGATAACTAAAGGCACTGGTCGTATTTGCGATCAGTAGTTCGCACTTCTGTATCTGGATAAAATGTGGGGATTTCGTGACTTAGCTCATATTACATAATTTTTGAACCCTAGACTCCATAGAGGTAATTTTTGGAGAGCAATTTCTTCCCAAATTCATAGGTTAGTAATCTTAACTTATTTTCATTTCAATTACTTTTTCATAAAGTTCATCATCAAATCTATGAATTTCAAAGTAGAAATTGAGGGGTTTTGGTAGAATTTAAGAATTTTATAAAATTGAGATTTAGACCTTGAATTAAGGTCGAATTTCGAAACAAATCACATATCCGGGCTCGAGGTGATGGGTAATCGGGATTTGGTCTTAATTTCATATTTCAACCACGTGGACCCCTATTGACTTTTTGTTGCTTTTTTAATTATGATAAAGATTTAACTTTTCTTATTCGTAGATAGTTTCTAAAGTTTGTTTTGAATTGTTTGAACAATATTTGACTAGATTCAATTAATTTGGAGGGTTGTTCTAAAGGAAAAACCATGTTGGATTATTGATTGTGTTCCGGAAAGTCCCTTGGTTAACCTTGATTTGAGGAAAATATGATAGAATCCAGTCTATTTGTTATGTGAACTATATATTGGGGGCAGCGTATATGCAAGGTGACGGATGTATATGTGTTGGCCATGGGATAAGCATGCAGGAATTATCTTACTTATGCCATGTTATTTGTGTATTTTGTCTTCCATGCTTTAGATAGATTTCTTATCTCTTTAATTTCTCGTATTCATGTTATTGTCTATGATTGGGGTTATTGAGATATTGGTGTTGAGATCATTGAATTGTTGATTGGTTGTTGGCGCTAATTGTGGAAGGTTTTCATTTGACGAGTTGTGTTCAAATTCTATTGTTGATGTTGAATTCGCTTCCTACCTTGCTTGGTAATGTGTTGTATTTGATTGCTTGGTAAGGAAGAGTAAAATGCACGGAGGTTATTGTCGTGCTTGTGAGGAAGAGTAATTGTGCACGAAGGGTATTTTCGTGCCTTATTTATATATTGATATTATTGCTTGAGTGAACGTGAGGATATGCACGAAGGGTATTTCCCTGCTTGCTTTTATATTATATTGTGTGGATGAGAGTAAAAGCACGAAGGGTGATGGCAATTATTTTTACATTATAATGCGAGGATGAGAGTAAATACACGAAAGGTGATATCGTGCAATTTTGTTGATTTAATTTCTCTTTACTTGATATTTGGAATGTGGACTTGGCTTTGTGGTTTCGTTCGTTATTTTTGAAAGAGGTTTACTCAGCGATACTTTACTTTATGTTTCTATTGTTGTCCCTTTACTCTTTTAATTGTTATCTCTTTCACATGTCCCTATCATGTTGTTATATTTGATTCTTTACCTATTATTTTTTTACTTTTGTTATATAACTGTACAGGTTTATCGTAGGTGTATTGTCTTAACCTCGTCACTAACTCGTCGAGGTTAGGCTTGACACTTACTAAGTACATTAGGTCGGTTGTATTCATACTATACTTCTGCACTTCTTGTGCAGATTCGGATATCGGTACCAGCGGAGTCCCGAGAGGTGCTTAGCAGATACCGGGTTGGTGAATCAAGGTAAAGTTGCACCCTATTCGCAGGCCTTGAGTCATCTTCTTATTTCTATTGTGTTGTTTTCATTTTGTTTCGGGCAGTATTATATTTCCTTCAGAACAGTGTATGTAGAAAATTCTAGAAGCTCATGTACTATGACTCCACATCTTGGGAGGGTTGAACGTTAGTATGGATTTTAGACTTATCTTGTTTACTTTCGAGTTGCTTTTATTTTTCTTATTATCTTGCAGATTAGTCGTTTATTGCTATTCTTTCATATTTATCTGTTGTGTGTTGGCTTACCTAGCAAGCGAAGTTACGCGCCATCACGATCCTGATTGGTTGGGATTTTGGGTCGTGACATTCTTCATTTTATTTTTTCTAGTAAAATTTCTTCATCCAAAATATGTCATTCTTTTTTTAAAAATTTCTTTTATTTTTTCGTTGTCTTGTGTTATTATATTTTTCCGAAAAATTCTTCCGTCCAAAACTTTTCTTACTCTTTTCACTATTTTTTTTTTTTTGGTTCTTATTTGTTAAATCGATGAATCCTAAAATTTGTATTAGATCACTTTCTACACAATTCACTTATCGCTCATGATTACTGAGAGTTACCTTATCACTTATTTTTTTACTATATTTTTGAACCTTTTGTTTTATTTTATGTTATAGATGATTTTCTTTTATAAAATACAAATAAACTTTAGGGTTATATATATATATATATTGTGAATACCATTTAACATATCAGTAACCATAGACCATAGCATACCATGATTCAATTGTAATCATGTTATACTACATAATATATCAAGAATATTGTGAACATCATTTAGCATACCAGTTAATCATGGTATATCATAATTCAATAATAATCAACTGTAATCATCGCAACTATACAATATACCAAAAATATTGTGAGTACCATTTAACATATCAGTAATCACAGCATACTATGATTCAACTGTAATCATAGTATACTACATAGTATACCAAGAATATTATGAATACCATTTAATATACCAAACATAATATACCATGATTCAACTGTAATCAAAGTATAAGAATATTGGGAATATCATTTAATATACTCAAACAAAATATACAATAATAATGGTACATTAAGGTATAGTATATCAAAAATACTGAGAATACTAATTCACATACTCAAATAAAGTATATCATGATTCAACAATAATCATGGCATACTACACATGATACGAAGAATGTTGGGAATGCCATGTAATATACAAGTAATCCCGATATACCATGATTCAACAGTAAGCATAATATACCATGTAGTATACCAAGAACATTGGAAACCATTTGATCATATTATACCATAATTCAACAGTATATATTATATACTACGCAATATACCACTATAGTGTTGGTATATTGTGAATATCATTTAAAAGTATTAGCAATTAAAGTATACCATGACTATAATCATAGTGTTCATGGTATATTATTTCCAATCACCTTCACCTAAATAGTATATTACTCCCTCTGTCCCAATTTATGTCATACTCTCCTTTTTAGTCTATCCCAAAAAGAATATCATACTTCTTTATTTATAAATAATTTAACTTAAACTTCATATTTTACCTTTAATGGGATGATTTATAGTCACAAAAATATTTATGAATTATTTTAGACCACAATTTTTCTTTTTTTCTTACATTCTGTGACAAGCCAACAACGCCAAATAAATTGGGACGATGAAGTATTTGTTAAATATAAACCTTAATCAAAAGTACATTACTATGCTAAATAGTATAATTTTGTGAATATATACTTAACCAAAGTTATACTGGTAAACTAATAGTATACTATTTATTGAATATGTCCAATATTATTTATTAAATATGTCCAACATTACACCGAATGTACAACTTATATAAAATGATTTCTTTTAGTAAACGATAAATAGAAGGCGGAGGGATTAAAATGGAGTGAAAGAGAGTAAACATGTAAAACAAAAAAATTAAACTGTTATAAAATAAAGATTGTAAAGTAAAGACAAGTATAGAGAGAAACTAATATATTATTCAAACTTCAAACTTATGTATATAATGAACTGAAATCTCTTTTATTTATATAAGAAAGGAAGCTGATGTGTAAGCTGCTTCTGCAAGCTGCTCTGTAAGTTGCTTGTAAACTGCTACTGTACCAGATATAGATAATCTTCTACCGGGGGTGATGTTTATCCATAACGGAGTATTGAAAGGATAAGCTCATTGTACCAAATATAGATAATCTTGTATCGGGGGTGATGTTTATCCATAACGTAGTATCGAAAGGATAAGCTCATTATACCAGATATAGATAATCTTCTGTCGGGTGTGATGTTTATCTATAACGGAGTACCGAAAGGATTAGCTTCTTCAGGAGGCTTATTTTCAATAGAGTACTAAATAGATCAACATATTTACGGTGGAGTCTCATATAGATAAGCTTCTTCAGGAAGCTTATTTACAACTGAGTACTAAATGAATATCCATAATATAATATATTTATAATACTCCCCCTTGGATGTTCACTAAAAGATAATGTATCTCATTAAAACCTTATTAGGAAAAATACCGTGGAAAAAATCCTGGTGAAGGAAAAAGAGTACACATATTTAGTAATATGCATAACTAGTTGTCTCATTAAAAACCTTATAAGGAAAAACCCTGTGGGAAAAACCTTAGTAAGGGAAAAAGAGTATAGCGTGTATTTTACTTCCCCTGATAAAAATCTTATTTTAAATATTTGAGTCTCCGCATTCCAATCTTATATACCATCTTCTCAAAAGTTAAAGTTGGCAAAGATTTAGTGAATAAATCTGTCGGATTATCACTTGAACGGATTTGTTGCACATCAATGTCACCATTTTTCTAAAGATCATGTGTGTAGAATAATTTTGGTGAAATGTGCTTTGTTCTATCTTCTTTTATAAATCCTCCCTTTAATTAGACTATGCATGCAGCATTGTTTTCGTATAAAATTGTGGATCTTTTATCATATTCCAAACCACATTTTCCTTGAATAAAATGAATCACCGATCTCAACCATATGCATTCCCTACTTACTTTATGAATAGCTATTATCTCAGCATGATTTGAATAAGTAGCAACAATAGATTGATTTGTGGAGCGCCATGATATGACAGTACCTCCACATGTAAACACGTACCCGATTTGAGATCGAGCTTTATGTGGATCAGATAAATAACCTGCATCTGTATAACCAACAAGATATGCACTACCTTTGTTAGAATAAAATAAACCCATATCAAGTGTTCTCTTTAAATATCGCAATATATGCTTAATCCCGTTCCAATATCTCTGTGTAGGAGAAGAGCTATATCTTTCTAGTAAATTAACAGAAAATGCTACGTCATGCCTTGTAGCATTAGCAAGTTACATAAGTACACCAATTGCACTAAGATAAGATATTTCAGGACCAAGGAGTTCCTCATCCTCTTCTGGAGGTCGGAGCAAATCCTTATTCACTTCAAGTGATCGAACAATCATTGGTGTACTCAGTGGGTGTGCTTTGTCCATGTAAAAGCGTTTTAAGACCCTTGATGTATAGGCAGCTTGATGGATAAAGATCCCGTCTGCTAAATGTTCAATTTGTAGACCAAGATAAAGTTTTGTCTTTCCAAGATCTTTCATCTCAAATTCTTTCTTAAAATATTCAATTGCCTTTTGGAGCTCTTCTGGAGTTCCAACAAGATTTATGTCATCAACATAAACAGCAAGTATAACAAATTCTGATGTCATTTTCTTTATAAAAATATATGGACAAATAATATCATTTATGTAACCCTCTTTCAGCAAATATTCACTAAGGTGATTATACCACATACGCCCAGAATGCTTTAAACCGTATAAAGATCTTTGTAATCTGATTGAATACATTTACCGAGATTTTGGATTTGCTTCAGGCATTTTAAGTACTTTGGGAATTTTTATATAAATTTCATTATCAAGTGAACTGTGCAGATAACTTGTAACTACATCCACTAGATGTATTTCAAGCTTTTCATGTAGTACTAAACTGATGAGATATCGAAATGTTATGGCACCTATAATAGGTAAATATGTTTCATCAAAATCGACTCCAAGTCGTTGTGAGAATCCTTGTGCGACAAGGCAAGCTTTGTATCTTTCAATTTCGTGTTTATCATTCCTTTTTCGCACAAAATCCCATTTATGACCAACTGGTTTTATACCAGCTGGTGTTTGGATTACTGGTCCAAAGACCTCTCTTTTAGAAAGTGCGTTCAATTCTGATTGAATTGCCTATTGCCATTTTAGCCAATCAGATCTTTGTCGACATTCTTCGACAGATCGGGGTTCAAGATCCTCACTATCTTGCATAATGTTAAGTGCAACATTATATGCAAAAATAGTATCCACCACTATTTCAGATCGATTTAAATTAATCCCTTCACCAGTAGAACTTATTAAAAGCTTCTCGCTCACTTGAGCCTCGGGTACATTGATATCTTCATGAATATCAGAACTAATCAGATCTTGGGTCTCTTCAGGGGATCCCTTCATAGTATCGTTTTGATCATTTGTCGATTTTCTTTTTCGAGGATTTCGATCCTTAGAACTCAAAGGCCTACCACGGTTCAGGCGTGCTTTAGGTTCACTAGCTCTTATGCTAGTAGATGGTTCTGTTGGGACATCAATTCGGATAGGCACATTCTCTACAGGGATATGTGACTTAGTTATCCTTTTCAAATCAGTAAACGTGTCTGGCATTTGATTTGCTATATTTTATAAATGGATGATCTTCTGGACCTCCTGCTTACATATAGGGGTATGTGGATCAAAATGAGATAATGATAAAATTTTCCATACAATTTTTCTTTTGATTTCCTTTTTCTCTCCCCCTAATTGTGGGAAATTTATTTCATCAAACCGACAATTTGTAAATCGAGCAATAAATAAATCTCCCGTCAATGGTTCAAGATAGTGAATAATAGAGGGTGATTCAAACCCAACATATACTCCTAACCTTCTTTGTGGTCCCATTTTACTGCGCTTTGGTGGTGTTACTGGCACATATACAACATATCTAAAAATTCGTAGATGGGCAATATCTGGTTCATGACCAAAAACTAATTATGACGGAGAATATTTATTATAATATGTCGGTCTGAGACGGATAAGTGATGCTGCATGCAAGATAGCATGGCCCAAACAGTAATGGGTAATTTTGTTTTCATAAGTAATGGTCTTGCTATCAATTGCAGACGTTTAATAAATGACTCTGCAAGGCTATTTTGAGTATGAATATAAGCTACATGATGTTCAACTTTTATCCTAACCGATAGACAATAATCATCAAAAGCTTGAGATGAGAATTCTCCAGCATTATCAAGGCAAAAAGCCTTTATAGGATAATCTGGGAATTGTGCCCTTAATCGAATTATTTGGGCTAATAGCTTTGCAAACGCCAGGTTGCGAGATGATAGTAGGCACACATGAGACCATCTTAAAGATGCATCTATTAGGACCATAAAATATCTAAACAACCCAATTGGTGGGTGAATAGGTCCACATATATTCCCATGTATACGTTCTAAAAAGGCAGGGGATTCAATGCCATCCTTCATTGGTGATGGTCTAGTGATCATTTTGCCTTGATAACAAGCATCACAAGAAAATTCATTATTTGTAAGAATCTTCAGGTTCTTTAATGGATGCCCACTCGAATTTTCAGTAATTCGTCTCATCATTATTGATCCAGGATGGCCCGAACGGCCATGCCAAAGCACAAAAATATTTGAATCAGTAAACTTCTGGTTTACGATAGAGTGTGCTTCAACTGTACTAATCTTTGAATAGTATAAGCCAGAAGATAAAGTTGGTAACTTTTCTATAATGCACTTCTGGCCAGAAACATTCTTTGTAATACAAAGATATTCCATATTCATTTCATCTATCGTCTCAACATGATACCCATTTCGGCGGATATCTATAAAACTCAACAAGTTTCTTCGGGACTTGGAGGAGAATAATGCATTATCTATTATAAGTTTTGTTCACTTAGACAGAAATATAGTGGCTCTTCCGGAGCCTTCAATCAAATTTATATTACCAGAAATTGTTAAAATATTTGCTTTTTCCTTATGCAAATAAGAAATGTATTTCTGATCTTTGATTATGGCATGAGTTGTTCCACTATCAATTACAAAAATATCTTCATGATTGGTTTTTGATCCAAACATAATTTGAGGATTATCCATATTCTTCAAAATGACATAAACAAAATAAATATGATAGTAAACATCATTATCAAAGCATAACTTTTATTTATGTACAACAATTACATAACCATGCTATCTACTACAAACAACAAAAATTAAAATATTTACATTTCTACATATTCATCACCGATCACATGACTTGTTTCTCCTTCCGGGAGTGTAAAGTAATCAGCTACATCCAAATGCATGAAGTCTAAATTATCTTCAGAAATAAATTTGCTTCAGCATTTTTTCTGTCTTCTTCAGGGAGGCATGTTACAGCTCAACCAGGTGCTTTGGCGTACGACATGTACGTGAACAATGCCCTTTTTCTCTACATCTATAGCATGCATTTTCTATCTTTGCTGCTTGCACCACTTCATGCTTTTGTTACTTTCTTTTCCACTGTTGGTGGTAAGGAGAGTTTTTTGGTGCATTATTATTACCATGATTAGAGTTTCTTCCTCGACCACGGTCATGACCACGACTAGGGCCACGTCCTCCTCCACGTTTAGCTTGGTGGAAGTTTATCTCATTCACTTCAGGGAATGGATAAGAACCAGTAAGTCGACTTTCATGGTTTTTCATTAATAGCTCATTATGTTGCTCGGCTACAAGAAGATGTGAGATAAGTTCAGAATATTTTTTGAATCCCATCTCACGATATTGCTGCTGCAGGAGCATATTCGAGGCATGAAAAATGGTGAAAGTTTTCTCCAACATATCATGATCAGTAATATTATCACCACATAATTTCAATTGGAAAATAATTCTAAACATAGCAGAATTATACTCACTGATAGATTTAAAATCTTGTAGCATTAGATGAGTCCAATCATAACGTGTCTGTGGAAGAACGACCATCTTCAGGTGGTCATATCTATCTTTCAAATTATTCCACAGTATGACTGAATCTTTAATAGTGAGATATTTCATTTTCAAGCCTTCATCAAGGTGATGGCGTAGGAATATCATTGCTTTGGCAGGGTCTTGGTTTGATGCTTGATTTTTGTCCTTGATGGTGTCTGCCAGACCCATCGCATCAAGCACCCAAGACATGTAACTTTTGCCCGATATATCCAGGGCTACAAATTCAAGTTTAGAAAGATTTGACATTATTTAGAAAAAGAAAGTTCGTACCTCTGATACTTTCAAAGTATTGGCTCGAGATGGCAGAGTCTCGTGCTGATAACGTGTTATAAAATAAAGACTGTAAAGTAAAGACACGTATATAGAGAAACTGATATATTATTCAAACTTCAAACTTATGTACATAATGAACTGAAATCTCTTTTATTTATATAAGAAAGGAATCTGATGTGTAAGCTGCTTCTGCAAGCTGCTGTGTAAGCTGCTACTATACCAGATATAGATAATCTTCTACCGGGGGTGATGTTTATCTATAACTGAGTATCGAAAGGATAAGTTCATTGTACCAAATATAAATAATCTTTTACCGGGGTGATATTTATTCATAACGGAGTACCGAAAGGATAAGCTTCTTCAGGAAGATTATTTCCAATAAAGTACTAAATAGATAAACATATTTACGGCGGAGTCTCATATAGATAAGATTCTTCAGGAAGTTTATTTACAGCGGGGTACTAAATGAACATTCATAATATAATATATTTATAACATAAACATCATATTGACACGTAGTGTAAAAAAAAAGTTAAGAAGCTTGATATTTGTTAATAAATCCAAACTCTCATTCTCTTTTTACTTTGCACAAATTCCGATGTATCTTTATTCACTAAGATTCATATTCCAAAAGAAAAAGAGTCATATTTGTCCCTTTCCTATCGAAAATAAACTATAGAAAGTAGCACTAATTAATGATGTCCAGATTTTGCTTGAATTCGCCTTCGCCTTCATAGCTTTGAGGGAAGCGACAATAATTATGTATTTAAGGAACAGCGAGGTGTGATTATTTTCTGCCACGAGGGCATTTCTGTCCAAGTCCCAAATTAATTCCTCTTCATTCAATTGCTTGTTAATATTGCACCCATCCGCAAATTAATAAGACCATGAGGTATTGTGGAAATGATATAATGTAGTCATTTGTAAGTATGTTGTTTAAAATATATTTACAGTTTATAATGTATTTAAAGATTAGCCAATTTCGTTTAAACTTCAGGACACGACTTCCTAGAGTTTAAACCTCAAAGTTCAAACTTCAGGATATCGTATCCTAAAGTTCAAAAATTGTGTCTAGAATTCGAATCTTATGTTCGGAATTTTAAATTAGTAGTTTAGAAATTCAGAACACTTGGTCCTAAATTTCAAATTAACAGTTCAAAATTTCAGGACACTTAGTCCTGAATTTTCAAATTCTAAACACGACTCTAAGTTCTGAATTTTCAAATTCAAGATACTTAGTATTGAAGTTTGGGTGAATTGGCTAATCTTTAAATACATTGTAAATTATGGATATATTTTAAATAGCGTGCTTAAAAGTGGCTATTGTTGCATTTCACCCTTATGTATTTAGACTATATTTCATGTGTCAATCCAACAGATTAAAAAAACTCTTCAACATTTTCTGATATATCAAAGATGGATTTTGGCATTGGTTCAACAGATTTGAATAATCACAGTTTTTTTTCTTTCAGCAACAGTAAAGTTTGTAGCCGTAGTTTTGCAGTCACAAATAGCTCTGCACTAGCCAAAAAGTGTTAGTCCTATTAGATATCATTGTAAATCAACATTTTGCTCACAGTTTAAAGAAGTTAATTGATCTTTTTGCTCTAAATAATACTTTTAGATTACAAATTCATGAACTTAATGATGTCTTAAGAGGAAGCTACTCACACCATCTTTAAACAGTAATGCTTTTCAAGAAATAAAATTCTTACAACAAGAGAGTGGCACACTCAGTGAGCATAACTTTAAAGTTTCTATTTTAAAACCCTAAATGTTAAGATATCAACGAGAAACATTATTAATTTGAAGAGCTTATTCAGGAAAATATTTTTTTTATAGAAGTGATAAATAATAAGCTGAAACTTAGGAGAATGAAGTGCAGATGTGAAACTGATTATGAAGACAAAATTCCGGAGAGATTAAGACATTTACTCTCAGAGATTGGGGCGTCATATATTAATAAGCTAGGCTGAATTAGCATCCGGAAACAAAAAGAATATTATCATCTATATCACGTTACACGGACGAATTGCCAACTACAAATGACATTATCCTACTGCTCCATCAAAGTATCCAACATAATGATCATGAAGTAGACATACATTTACCTGCCTAGGCGATAGCAGTTCATTAGCATCACCCAAATATTTCTCCTATTATCAACATTAAGAAGGATTAAGGTCACATGCAGAGTAAAGCTCATCTAAAGTTGGAAAATTCACAGCCCCTGTAAACAAAAGAAAAGAACAAACAGTCAGTTACTACTAACTAAAATTGCAAAGTAGGCAATCCTTCAACATAATCCATCATCTTCACATCATTTTCAACACAGGAAACCAAAATTGTAAGGAAGACAATGGTTTAACAGATAAGCTTACTTCGGAAATGGCAAACAAGCATGTAACATACTCCCCATTGATTAGCAGACTATTGCAGAGCTTGGTAATTCAGCTATTATCAGACAACAAAACGAGCTATCTAACATATCACTAATGCATACTCTGCAGTCCCATGATTTGATTAGTTGAAGGTAGAGGTGCAAACGTTGAGCCATTAGTTTAATCAAAGATTACTTCACTTATTTAGAGAGGTAATGGAAGAAACTCCATTTAGGGGGATCTAAATCCAACGCATAATTGTGAGTGTATCGAGATTCGACTCCTTTGCACTAAATTTCTTGCAGTAGAAATAAAACACGTGCCATCGAATAGACACTCACAGAGTTTATTCCCAGAGATACTCTCTGTGAATCACAGCTTAGGGTTATTAATTGATCACAGAAGATCACAGGCTGTTTTGTACGATTGTACAATGTTTCCAGCATTTTCTTCCCTCCCCTAAACTTTTCACATATTCACTTATATGGTCACATATGATTTTTAAAAAGTAGCACGTCCTCAGGCAGAATGTCCTTATGAGTTTCCCTTCTTTACTAGTTATCCTCAATTAAATCCTAACTTTATAACACTATAAAATCACATGCTTATTTTCCTTACAAAACCGAACTACAACTTTTCTAGGTGAGGATCCTAAAACACAGTATAGCTTTTAAGGTGTTTACTTTGTTCTTTCTTTTTCTACCTCACTTCTATGTGATTTATACACATATCCACAACAACTTAGCAGCCTTGATTTGAAGAGTCCTAAATCCCAACCAAACCTCCACAATCCAAATGAACCACAAAGTTGCATCAAGACTTTATGTTCTTACCACTAACTGCACCCAGGAAGTCCTGGATTGGCAATGGCCTTTCATTGCCAATTTTCTTTGGGATCAAAATGACTCCATGAGATGTCACATGCCCCAAAATCCTTCCTAGTATTACATGCTAACAAGGTCAAATAAACAAACCAAATTCCAATACCATACATCCAAATTCTTATGTGCATTCGTACAATCTCTCTCTCACACACACATATATATGACTCTATTTTAGTCTCTAGTTTCATTGTGACCATAAGTCCATAACCTTGTTCAGTTTAAAGACAGCAATTCACAAATACAAACACAATTAGCATCGATTGCAATAGCTAAAACAGTCATTGACATGTGAAGCTAAAGCAAAATTTCACCGTTGATACCTCAGTTGGGGACGAAATGAGTAGGTCCCTTTCAGAATTCATATGGCCACTCAATCGCCTGCAATTTTACAGATGCACATGAGATGAAAGGTTCAAACATTAGCTATTCCATCCCATCCGCTTGTGCCCCCCCCCCCCCCCCCCCCTCCTTATACATTGTAGGATATGTGCATGAGCTCTTCCCTTTTTTATTTTGTTATGAAGAGGATATGTGCATGAGCTCTTGGCTTTTTCTTTTTCCTTTTTTAGTTTTTAGTTGTATTTTTTTTTTTTATAAGTGACATGTGCATGGCTCTTGGTATTGTGCAGAGAAATGGAGAGTGTATTCCTCTTTTTCCCCTATTCCCTATTTTTGAGTGCAGGGAGGGAAGATCTGCCCCAATATGGAGTACCTTGGCTTCTCAGACTTGGTAAGATGTTTGGACATAATCGATGCCTGCAAATTAAGTGTCAAATTTTGTTCCAAAGTTCAGCAAGATTTGTCAAATAAAACGGACAAGAGCATACAAAAGTTCAGTTGCGAAGATGCTCAAATTTAAAGAAATAAATTTTATTGTCATAGCAGTAGTCGAACAATTTTCAGAAATTTAACAAAATCCTTTGAAGCATTTGTTTCCAAATTTTATTTTTATTTTTGCATCTTTTTACAACTTAATCCAGGGTATAAGACTTCAAAGTTAACTGTTCAGTATTCCATCACAGACAACAATTTGACCAATTGTGCACTAAAAGTATATCATGTGGTTGCATGCTAAATTTGGATGACCTAACGATCGTAGGCCATGCCACAGATGAATTCTCCTTTTTCCAATTTTACTTCCTATTGTTTCTCTTTTATTATCACCTCAGGCTTCCACTAAGCCTAAAAAATAACTACATTGAAGATTTCAAAGATAGAGTTGAATGAAATTCAAAAATGGCGTTCAACAGAATTAAAGTTGTTGTGACGACAGAAAATTATGTTGCTTAACGAAAAGAAAAGCAAAAGTAAAGGGCTTTCAAGAAAGTAAATAAACCGTTTTTAATAGGTAAGAAAGTAAATAAATAAAGGCAACTGGGACCTAAATCCACCATTTCTTGAACTCAATTCGGGTTTGCCGTTAAAAGTTCTATCCAAAAAAGCAACACGCAGAGAAAAAATTTCCATCTCAATATTTTTAAGTTAGGCTAGCATATAAAAGCACCATTTATATAGCCAGATCACTGGTAATCCAGCGCCAGGTCCATTGTTTATTTAATAATGAAATTTCAGCACCATTAGTAATTTTAAGACTGCTAGGTTGGTAATAAGAGCATAAACATCAGTCATACTACATTAATATAATTAAAAAGCACCTCAATACAATATTGCATATAGCTTGGCTCTTACTGACATCAGAAGATTCGATTAGGTGATGGCACAACAAAAAGTTTGCAAGTGCTACCTGTTCTAATCATGCAACAAGCGGTAATGTACAGTTTCCGAATTCGCGTTGAATTCCTACCCTCTAATGGTATAAAAAGAGTACCTGCTCTTGGATTATGCTCCTGGCCTCAACAAGCTGAGCTTCTAACTCAAGCTCTCTCTCTGTTACTTCTGAGGAAACTTCTGCGCCCTTTTGTGCATCTTGTAGTTGACCCATTCGCTCCTTCAAATTTTAACAAAGATATACAGTGATTATTGCAGGTACATGCAACACTTGATCTTTGTCATATAAACAAAGATAGGAACACGAAGCAAAATACCTCTATGCATAATCACCTACTTTACCTTGATAGAAGCCATCTTGTTTCGCAGACTTTCCTCAATTTGATCCCTAGCCATGTGGAGAGGCAGATCAAAAACATCCTGAAGGATTACAAACTCTTGGCTCTTACCTCATGTCATTAACCAGGTATGACATCCTATGAGAAATAACCCATCTGATTAGTCTCTTAAAAAGATTAGCCACATACCGTTCTGCCACCTAACGCGGACTGCAAGTGATCTGCGTCTAGCCTGTCATTGCTTGTTGCTGACTGCCTAGAAGAACCATTTGGGGCATTTAAGAACTCACGCATGTCACCCTACCAATAGGAAGGTCAGTCACATTCTCGATAAAAGCATTGCTTCAAAAGCAGGTATCACACATGAAGAATATTAGTATGATCAGCCACTGATCAATACACAAGACAGTGAATTAATTGGAGCTGACTGCCTAAAAGACCCACTTGTGGCATTTCATAACTCACTCGTGGACATGGCAGCCTATAGTGAATAGGAAGGTCAGTCACATTCCAATTAAAGCATTGCTTCAAAAGTATGTATAACAAGTGAACAGAATGTGTATAGTTCATCCGTAGATCAATATACAAGGTTGTGTGACAAACAGATTTCTTCTGTACTGCCATGCTTGTAGAGTTTCCCTTCTTTTTTGTTCTATTTTCCCCAAAAATTGACAGAAATAATAAACTAGGAGTAACATAAGAAGAATCTGAAGGAAAATGAACCCATATTTTAAGTAAACAAACAGTAAGTACGAAAACAACTTCCACAGACACTATAATGTCACAGGCACTCATTAAAACAGCACTTACAAAAAAATATTGATCTGCTTATTTTTCTCTTGGATGAGCTACAGCAAATATATCCAACAATAATTAAGAAAAAAGAAAGAAGTACCAGAACCCATTGACATAAGATAAAACTGTCAAAAAGAGGTTGTTCTCAAATTTCAGAGCATTCAGTTCTAACCAAATATACCGAGCAAAAGCTAAAGGAAGACAGGCGTACATTTAGCTATGACATTGAAATCTTGAAATCCTTGCTTGGCAAAGGCTACATATAGTCACGCATTATACTAAAACTGGTAGAAGCTCAAAGCATGGTGATTTATCTAAATAGTTGGTCCCGTGATAACAATACTGCGAGGTTCTAAGAAAAAAACACGAGCAGATTAGATGACCAATTCACCACTCCGTTTGAAAAAACTGTTTTTAAAGAACGTGATTTTAGGGTGTTTCAAATAAAAGTTCTTTCACTAACAAGACACGCAGATCTTCAAGAAACTACGATTATCCAAACAGGTTTTCTCTTTGCACGAACACTTTCTCCAAAATCTTTTTCTAAAAGTTATCCAAAGGGGCTCCAAAAGCATCTTTCCCTCCATGTTTCTTTAGGCAATTGTTGTATCCGTCTTCTACTACTCCAAATTTCCATGTTTTATCAAAATTTGGTCATTTAACACAACACAATAAAAAAAGTCTTAACAGAAAGATCATGCTGACCTACACTTATTCCCTCAACAACTCTTGAGGTTATATGCCTACTGAAGTACTGATTATATTCCACGTATGGACGCCTGGGCAAACTGACTAAGAAGAGCACATGTATGTTTTGGATTTAACTTTACCTCATAAAGGATGAGCACAACATGCAGAAAGAGGAAGATGCTTAAATAATTACTAGTTGGAGTGTGCTATATGAACAATCTCCAAAACTAAAGGAGGCTAGACTTTCCTAATATTTTCTGTCTATACTTTGAGATATTTAGGAGGCATTCCAAAGAGAGATTACTTAAAAAGTTTAAGAAGAGTAATTTAGAAAAAGGTGGTCCGCTGAGAGCTTTTCCAAGAAACTTTTAAAATTCTTTTTTGGCTGAAGAAGTGCCTAGGGGCACTTGTTGACCTGAAAAATCTTCTTCCCTCACTTAACAAACAAACTTTACTCTGTAAAGACTTATTTCGAAAACTTTTCTAAAGAAATTGTTCGAGTGGCTTTAATTACTCAAAAGAGATGCTAAATGCAAACACTGATCATCTTTCTTGAGTCGAGGGTCTATCGGAAACAACCTCTCTACCTTCTCAGGGTAGGGGTAAGGTCTGCGTACACACTACCCTCCCCAGACCCCACTTGTAGGATTCCACTAGGTTTGTTGTTGTTGTTGTTGTTGTAGTAAATGTAAACACTGAATCATTGCTATGGCTATTGATTGTACCTGCATTGATCGCAATAATGCCCTCAAATCGGCATTTTCAGAAGCTAGTTCTTGATTTTTTGCTTCATAAGCATCCACCTGTGAATAGACACAATTATAAGTTTAGCCTGGAGAAGCTGGAAGAGTTTAACCAAGTCCATCGACCACTTACAATCTTCTTGTAGAAGTCATTGTCAGCCTTCTTCCCATTCCATGTCCCACGTTGACGCCCTTCTTTCTATAGAAACATATGAACAAAACTGCTAAATTTCGGAATAACCATGGGTAAATGAACTGCTAAAAATGAATGCTACCTGAAGTAAATTCATTATCTCCATGCCCGATCTGGATTCCTTCTTTTTCTCCATCAACACTTGATTTAGCCTCTCCTGGAAATAGCACAACACATCCATAAAACATTAATATTTAATAGGCCAAATACATAGGTGGCCCCTTAAACTTGTCCGAATTTTTCATTTAGACACTTAAACTATGCTTTGTTCCTATTGAACCCCTGAACTCTAGTCAAACTGTGCCAATTATACATGTCTTGCTGACATGGCAGAGTGTGTACAACACTCATTTTGAGCGCATCAGGCCAATATTTTTTAACAAAATATTTTGTTCTCCTTCCTCACTCTCTTTCCCTGCCACCACCTTTCACCACCATCCGCCACCCTTCCTCTTCCCTAGTAGTGAAAGAAAGGAACGAGTTTAGCGCCACAAAAACAGAACAGAAAACACTCTTTCATTCATCATCTCCTTCTTTCTGTTTTTCTATTTGTTGGTGTCAAATCCTTAACAGTTAAGCTTAAAAAACATTTGCCACGCCGGAATATCAGTCACTTATCTTAATTGCAACTTTTGAACAACTGTCACTGTCCAGTGATTTCTTTAATCTCTGGTAATATAGAAACCCCAACATTCAACGCTGTCACACCACATTAGAGTTGGGAACTCAATAGAGATGAAAGATAGCGGTACTACTTTCAGATAAATATTATACCTAGTTCACATAATACTTGAAGAACTGATATGAACCAATTTTCTTTCTTTTGCTCTACTTTTGTTATCCGATCAAAATTTAGAAAATAACTTTCGATATGAAAATGGAAGACAAAGAAAAATAGAAGAAAGGAACAGAAGAGAGAAGTTATGAGAACAAGAAAGAATACACCGAAGAAATCTCCACAAAATTTCCATTATGCAATATCTTATCACTGTAATTTGGAGTCATCTCATCAAAAATTTTATTACGTAACTCAATATGGTAAAAGTGATAACTGATAAGGATCAGAAGAAGAAGACCAGGGGACGGGGTAAGAAGGAGACGAAAGGGGGAAGGGGCGGAGGGGAGATTTTGGGGAAAAAATATTTTTCTTTTTTTTCCACGTGTCACATACCGATTCGTCTATTTTGCCACGTAGGAGGAGTTTGACAACACGCTCTTAAGCTGTTTTTGAAATTGTGCCAAACGTGTTTAATAGGCACACTTAGAGTTGAGTTTAGGTGTTCAATAGGAACAAAATTTAGTTTAGGTGTCCAAATGAAAAAGACGGACAAGTTTAAGGGGCTACTTATGTATTTGGCCAATTTAATAAGTTGGAGATGCCCGTAATATAGTTATATACATATAAATGAAAGAAAACAAAGATGAAGAGACTTACTTGCAACTTTATATACTCCTTTTCCTTTTTCTTCATTTCATATATCTGCTGAGTTCTGACTTGCTATTTCAAAAATAAAAATTCAGCATAGATGAGACCAGTTGCGAGAAACAGTACATCGCTACAAGCAGTATAAATAAATATAGTAGCCAACCTGATTACCAAGAACCATCCTCTGAAACTCATCTCTTTCCTTCTGCAATTTGTCAATTTGTGCCTTCAGAGCTGCTGTAGCTTTAGCTTCCTAAACATATTTTTCTATAAAGTCAGCCAAGTGTACATCTAGACTCCTTAGTTTAAGAAAAGGTAGACTTTCACACCTCTCTAGTAATTGTAGCTATCTCTCTATCTTTGGCTTGTATTTGAGATTCCAGCCTCTCCACTTTGGCCTCTAATCTTGATATGTCTGATAACAGCCTTTAGATAGAAGAAAACATAACAATTATTGGACATCTTGCTCACATTGAAAAACATCATGGTAGACGGAACCCACCCACAGTGGCGGATCTTGGAATTTCGCTAAGGGTGCTCAAAATTAATATATATGTGTAAGAAGTGTAATTCTTGAGGACTAGTAGAATAATTACCACAATAGTTAAGGACTAGGATTTGGAACTTTATTCTTCTTGTATTCAAGATAATCCAAATTAAATGGTACTTACAAGGTACACCATGAGAAAATGTTAGTGTGTCTTTGTAATTTAAGGTCTTCCTAATAATAGGAAGTATTTGGGTCCTTATCAGCTTTGCTTATATGTCCACCAATTGAATTGATCATTTTAAACTCCCCTAATTCACTATGAGAAGTCCATTCAACAGTCAAAATGTTCTACTTAAGAGCTCAACGATTATATCTAAGGCTGAGAAAAGGAAAGAAGTAACTTCGACTTTTTTCGTAGAACAAAAGCAATACATGCTGGAATCAAGAAGAGTTGCATTCGAACAACAAAAGATTTGATTTGAGGGAACAAAGATTCGTAAAGGACACCAACGCCTTTTTACTGAGATAATATAAAAGGTTGGAAATAACAAAAGAAGTCAGAAACCTATAAATCAACGTTTCTGAGATGTTACAAGAAAAAACCAAACAGATTTTAAAGCAAGTCATAACTTAATAGTTTCCAGCTCAGTATTGCAAGTAACATCTAAAAACACTTACACCAAGAACTGCAAACTACTTTAAAACTAATATCAATCTCTTAAATGGCTTTCGTCCTTCCATTCGAACTATAATTTATAAGAGAGAAAATCAAAGAAAACCTATGAAAAAATAACAAAGTTTGTGACCACACATTCAATCTTCACCAATTCCAAAAGAACTACTTCAAAAGTCTAGAATACCGTTGTCTCTGCTCATTTGCAGACTCTCTGAATTCAATATCCCTCTGCCTTTGCTGCAATAGTGCATATACACAATTGCAAGTCCTTGCTATAGAAACCTACCAAATGAGAAATCAGTCAGTATTAAACATATACAGAAAACACAGTTGATCCTTATATATACATCTCACAATGTTCAGCATCATTCCACTAATAATATCAATAACATTATCTCGCAAAGCACTCGTTTCCTTAGAGTGAGTTGTTTTGACTGACAACAAGTTCCACCCAAACTTTCATTGGTCAATATTATGAATGGGAAACTATTCAAATGTGATCTTTTTTCCAAATAACAATTTTTTCCCACTAGAACTATCATAATACACAAATTGAAATTTGGATGATATCAAGTGGTGTTAGATCAATTGAATAATTTAGGATTGAGTTATTAGTACCTGCATCCACTCACTACCGTTGCTTAAAAAACAGTACCACAGTAAAATGAATATTTTGAAGCTGAAAATCTCTTTAGTTTTATCAGTTGCAATATTCAGTTTTTCACTATCATAGTTTGATCAGTCAACTTTACTACTATCTTTTTTTTTTAATGACGGTGGTGTCCGGGCCAGCTTGTCTGCATCCGGTACCTGCTAGCTCCCACTAATACAGATACCGGGTAACTCTACCCACCAAGCAGTCAACTTCACTATCTCAATTGAATTTTGCCTTCAATGTGTCCAAACCCTAACCCTAACAGCATGGTTAATCAAGTAATGGCTAGCATTTTCAGTAAGCCCTAGCATAACCACCCATCCCCAACCCCTACCCTGGTGCTCTCCATAGGCAAACTGTAAATTTTCCCTAAAATACAACGAGAACAACAAAATTAACGGAAAAAATAAGAATAAAAGAAGAACTAAGAAATGGTCGTACAGGGTCATGCGCAAAGAGATCGAGGGAAGCAGGGAATCCAAAGGTGACCAGAGTTTGGTTGAGATACTTAGCACAGTGCTCCAAATTGTTTATATCTGCAAAATTATACTCACTGCAAATGTACAAAATCACAAATCACTACATTTTACAAATCAAAACCCTAAATGTGTGTTTTAGAAAGAAGAATTGGTCTTGTCTATTACCTGATTCCCATGCCGCTAGGAGGAGTAGATGTGCGCTGCAGAAAAATTATAGAGTAAGAAATATAGTTAAGAGTGCGTTGAACTTACAAACACAAAATAGAATGAGAGAGAAAGGAAATGGGGGATTAAAATACTCTGAGATCGAAATCATTGTCTGTAGGAGACATGTTCGTGAGGGATTTTAGAAATGGCTATCTTCAGAAAACTCCAAAGGGGATAGATCTGAATGTTGGCCAAATTTCAAATTGACTATTAAAAGTGCAGGAGTATTCGCTTTTGTTGTCATTAACTCATTCTCATTTTTGTTTCACTTTTTCCTCAGTATCCCACTATCCCTCTTCGTTCACAGTAGTGGCACTCCACACACTCGAAATTGGGGAAGTATGTGCCTCCTTATTCTTTTTTTTTTTTTGGGTTTCAGAATTTTCCAGCTGAAAACAATTTCTCTCTTTCACTTTACTTAAATGGGAAAATTTAAGGGGTAATTTCAAAGACCTCCCTTCTTATTTGTTTTATAACACTTACGTCCTATGTGATTTGTGATATTACACTTAACTCCCTTAGTTTGAATTCTTTAAAATATTTATAATTATTATTAATTCAAAATGATTACAATTGTTTACCCTCAAAATCGGATAACAATTAAATTTGTAAGTGGTTTTAAGGATACGCGAATTAACTTGATACAAAACGATAAATTAAATTGCTATTGAATAAACAAAGACAAAATAAATTCAAATCATACGAGTTGGATAGTTCCAGCCTTAGTGAAATAGCCACTCTCCAACCGAGCTCACTAAGACAGGTATCCACGCAAAAGGACAAGAGTTGAAGACAAAGGAAATAACAATATATTACTTTTGAGTGCGTGTTACAATGTATTTCATGAATTACCAGACCCCATTTATATAGTAGGGGATTCCTATTTTAGGTACAACTCAATAAAAGGTAAAAAAATCTTTTGATTCAATGATTGTCGGTTCCTCATCAATACGTGTCGAGATCCCCGCCATAATATTCGGCCGGTTACGGATATTTCGGCCTTTTGGCTATGCTGGATTGTTTGACAATGTCCTTCGAAGTCGATCGAGGTTAGGATCGATTCCGGGACCATGGCCTCGATATTCTCGAAGGCAGACGTCATGTCCCCGGATTCTTGTCCTGTGGGACTTTGGCTCGATTTTGGTCCCTTGTTGCCATGTCTCGAGCCTGGCTTATTTTGTCGGAGGCTAGGATGAACCATGAACTCGATTTCACCCGTATACAGATAGTCCCCTCATTTTTTGAAGAGTAAACGACGAGAAACAACATGAGCTTCCAATTCTTACTTCAATACATCGTGACAGAAACGACAAAACAACTGAAATGTCTCGTCAGTCAAGTCATAATGGCATTAAATGCATGTCAATGGCATGTCGGTCGTCCCTGGATGCAAAATGCCGCTGAACTACTATAAATACCCCCTTCTTTGTTCATTTTAACTTTACATCCAAACCTTCTACCCTCGTACCTTTAAGATTTCAAACTCTTTAGCATTTTTACCCTTATTATTCGGGGTCCTTTGCAAGAATTTTTACCCATCTTCATCTCAAGCCGGCAAGTCTAATCCTTCAACTTCCTTTCTTTCTTCGCCTTTTTCAGATTTTCCTTCTAAATAAATGGCAAAGACTTCCAAAACTGTTTCCCAGAAAGAAGCTTATTCTACTCCGCGGCCGGCTACTGAGGCCGAGGAGACCGTTTTACGCGCGATCGTCGATGAACCAGTACCTGAACCTCCTTTGAAAATGTTCATCCTTGGGGGATGCTCGGCCAACATCGATTTCAAGGTCGAAAAGCCCTCCTCCGTACAGGACCGATGTGAGGAGGTCTCTAGATACATCTGCTCGATTATCGAAAAGGTCCTCCCTACGGTCTGAAAAGATGGCAACCAGGCCGATAAAAACATAGTGGTCCCCGACCCTGATGAAGCCATATATGACGAGTGATACTTAAGTATTTACACTTATCCCTTTACACTGGGCCCCGTGGACCCGGTCATTATAGATTTTTGTAAGAGATACGAGGTATGCCTCGGTCAGATTCATCCTTTACCGTGGAGGATTGTGATCCTCCTTCGGTTTTTTTGAACAAAATCGACGGGTGCTCATTCACCATCGACCATCTTCTTCGCTTGTACAATCCCCGAATCTTCCGGGTGGACTGATAAAGCTTGTGCATCGGGTCAGTAAAGCCCCATTCTCGAGTATTGATGAGGACCGGTATCGGGGCTGGGAAGGTTGTTTTGTCTGAGAGAGGACTTCAGACTTGATCCCAGCTGAGTGCAGGTCATTCCCCGAGAAGTGGAATACATCACGTAAGTATAACTTACTTCTTGTTTCCTTATCGGTGCTTTATGGTGGTGCAGCCATCGCTCGGGTCCCAAATGCTATCCCTCGACTCAAGGAGTGGGTCGAGGGTATCGTTTCACATATGCCCTACTCAGAGTGCTCGTGGCGCAAACTCTCGAAGGGCCGTTGGGAGGCCCGTTCCCATGGTGAGACTTCTTTCCCGAGTAGGTAGTATTAGGATTCTCCTTTTAACATTAAGTCCTTACTCCCTTTACTTCTTTTTGTAGGTTTATCCAAGGATGTCAAGTTGAGGCCTCCAGTCGGTGGTGAGGACTTTCCTGCCAAGTCCCCTACTCCGAGACAGGCCGAAGAGAAGAAGAGGAAGAGGGCTTCGAGTTCCCTGAGCTCGGAGAAAAAGAAAATAAGGAGAAGGCTGGTACGCAAGTCGAGAGAAAACACCAGCGCCCGAGTACCAACTTCAGATTCGCTGTATCGACTGAGGGACGAATTCGAAGAAGAAGAACCTTTTGTTCTAGTGGCCCGCGATCCATCGCAGCTCGAAAATCAGGGGGCCTTCGAACTAGAGATTCGTGAGGCAGATCTACCTCAAGCCAGGGAGTCGATGAGGAGATCGGGGCCGAGGCTTTCCGGGATGCAGGCAGTGCCCCGAAGGAGGCACTCGGTGTGATAGACATCACCGAGTCACCCTCGTTTACTGAGTCCATGTACAACGAGGCCCAAACGGTAAAAGAGAGCCCCAACAAGGGGGCCCACGGAGCGGACGACCCCCTCCGCTGCTTTTTTAATGGCCTGGATTCCACCGCCATGGAAGACGTCATCAGATTGGGTGACATAGAGGTACCGAGGAAGAGTCCGACCTCGAGGGCAGGCGGGCCTAACTCAAGCCCGAAACTGATCAATTGGTTCCCTTCCCCGAGTGTAGATCCTGATCAGAAGCGATCTATTATCATTACCGTTCCGGAGGATGCCCGGGTTCTTTCCGCCCCCGTAGGGTTGGCCAGTTACCTCCGGTGCCTGGTGACCGAAGAAGACCAAGCCAAAATGAATGAGGTGGACGTGCCATGCCTGTTCAACGAAGCACAACAGGTGTTGAACCGGGTAACTTTAGATAACTCTCGATGATTTCAATTTCTCCTTTTATACTTGAACTAATTCATTGATAATCCTAATATTTTTCTTTGTATTTGTAGGCCTCGGTGCTTCACCATGAAACTTTCCTCTGGTATCGGGATAAGCAGAACCAACTCGAAGCCAAAGTTAGAGATCTTACTAAGAAGAGAGACACGTAAAACTTCTCAGCAAGTAGCGTGAAGGAGAGGCTAAGGGCCTTCGAACTGAGTTAGAAGCGGCTCGGAAAGAACACGCCGACCTGGTTGAACAGGTAAAAAATTTTGAAGTTAGTGATGATGAGCTAGACACGGTGTCTAATGGTCGGAACCCGCATGTTCAACAGAAGATTGATCGGATCGACCAACTCCGAGCCGAGATGGATGCACTCAATGTCGAGGCCGAAGAGTGGAGAGGCAGGATGGACTGCCTGGCCTCGAAAAAGGAGACTGCCCAGGCGCAGTTGACCTTAGTGGCGGTCTAGCTTCGAGCGACGAGGGAAAAGGCTGAGGCACAGTCCCAAAAGATTGAGGCGCTCCAATCTCAGCTAAGCTCGGTTGTTTCCGATCGAGAAACCCTTGCTAAGGAGCTTAAGGCGTCCAAGTCGGTGGTTGAAGTAACCAAAGCCGATGCTGACGAGATGGTGGCCCAGTATAAAGATGATGCTGAGGCAGCCTAGGCCCGCCTGAAAGATATTGTCGAGTATGTGAAGTGACAGTCTCGAAGGGAGGCCCTCGAGGAAGTTCATGGTCGGGGTTTTAATTTGTCGGTCGAGGTCGAAAATGTTAAGGGGCTCAAGGGCGAGGACAAGAAGTTGGTGTATCCCGGGGATGAAGAAAACTCTGAGGGTTCGGGTGGATCCGGGGGCGGAGAAGACTCTGATGGCCCCGGTGATGAGGCGGGCTCCGATGGAGACCAAACCGTTTAAATGCCTTGTAGTCTTTTCCTTGTTTTTGTACTTTTGTACCTTTTTGTCGAGACCGTTTGGCCTTTCTAAAGATCTTTATATATATATATATAAGGCTCTTTTTCCCTTCAATAGTTTTTAAGCTTGTTTCTTTTTACTTCTTTCTTTATGATTGTGAAGAACGCCTTAACAAGTAATAATTAGGTCTTGTTCTGAGGTTCGAACAGGCCTTGCTCTCTATATTATTTTGTTTAAGACTCGTGGGGGGCTCGGTATGAATGGAAGCTTTCCCCAAAGTACTTAGAATATTTTAGATTATAATTTGCCGAGGGTAGCCTTTTGGACCAGTTTAGAAATTTTGAAGGCCTTGTTTTTTTTTTTTTTTGGTTACAGGTCTCGGACGTCTCCGAGCCATTTTAAGATGGTCGTAGCCTTTCTAGTTCGGGTGTTACCTAATGAGCTTGTTACCCCGAGTCATCCGGGCTTAACCGAGATAATCGTCCTCGAATAAGGGTGGCCGTATCCTTTAAAGTTCGGGCACTGCTAGATAAGCTTTGTGCCCCCGGGTTGTCCGAACCTGCCTTGGGCGGTAATCCCTGAGTGAGGTATCCTTTGGGCTCGATGTCTTTAGGGGATCAAATGTAAGAAAGGAAAATTTTCAAGGGGAAAAATATTTATCCGCAAGGTAGAAACTTCCTTTCAATTTTGTGCATAATATGCAAAGTTACACATGTGTTCAAGCTTTGTGTTCGGACTCGGACAGTCTATGTGGGGATGGTTCATTCGACCGTTTGGCCCTTACAGTAAATCCTATCGATTGAGCCTAGACTATTCGAGCATAAAGTTTCTTTCCTTGCCAAAATCATTATCCGAGGGTGATGCCCCCCAGTGTTCGAGGTCAATCATAGAGAAACCTCATGGTCTAGGCTCGTATTCATAGTCTCGTTATTCGATTATTCAGTTGCATATCGGACCCTAAGACTCGGTTCTCCGATTTGACCGGTATTAGAGCTTTGACGCCATAAACCAACGAGAACGGGGTGGCCCCGGTACTGGACTTCGAGGTCGTACAGTAAGCCCATAGGACTTCGTGCAAGATTTCTTTCCATTTTCCTTTGGCGTCGGTCAATCTCTTTCTGAGGTTTTGGAGTATGGTTTTGTTCGTGGACTCCGCTTGCCCGTTCCCACTAGGGTGATAGGATGTTGACAGGATTCTTTTGATCTTATGATCTTCGAGAAACTTGCTTACTTTGTTACCGACGAACTGCTTCCCATTGTCACACACGATCTCGGCCGGCATTCCGAACTGACATATTATGTGATCCTAGATGAAATCAATGATATTCTTCTCCCTAACTTTATCAAACGCCTAGGCTTCTACCCATTTAGAAAATAGTCAGTCATAAACATTATAAATTGAGCCTTACCGGGTGCCCATAGAAGGGGGCCGACAATATCTATCCCCCATTTCATGAACGGCCAAGGCGACAAGACCGAATGTAGCAGCTCCTCGGGGTGATGAATCATCAAAGCATGCCTTTGACATCCGTCGCATTTTCGTACGAACTACTCCGCGTCCTTTTTTATGTCGATCCAATAGTAGCCGGCTCTGATTATTTTCTGAACTAATGATTCGGCGCCCGAATGATTTCCGCAGGTGCCTTTGTGGATTTTCCTCACTACATACTCGGTATCTCCGGGTCCTAGACATACTGTGAGTGGGCCATCGAACGTTCTCCGGTACAATGTACCATCTTCGGACACTCTGAACCAGGCCACCTTCGTACGCAAGGTCATCGATTCCTTAGGGTCCGAAGGCAGTTTTCCGGTCTTCAGATATTCTATATATTTGTTTCTCCAGTCCCAAGTTAGGCTTGTTGATTTTATCTCGGCGTGACCTTCTTTCACTACCAATCTCATGAGTTGCATGACCGCCCCGGAGTTGAACTCATCGTTGTCGACCGACGATCCCAAGTTAGCAAGGGCATCGGCCTCGCTGTTTTGATCCTGAGGCACATACTGTGGAGTCCACTCCTTGAACCGATGTAATGTTACATGCAGTTTATCCAGGTATCTTTGCATTCATTCCTCTCTGACTTCGAATGTCTCATTAACTTAGTTCACCACAAGGAGGGAGTCGCACTTAGCTTCGATCACCTCTACCCCCAAGCCTTTGGCTAGTTCGAGACCTGCAATTATGGCCTCATACTCGACCTCATTGTTAGTTAATTTTACAGTCCTGATAGATTGTCTAACTACATTACCTGTTGGTGGCTTCAATACATTGCGTTTGAGGCGCCATCCGTAAAGAGGGTCCAGATTCCCGCAGAAGCCCCCAAGTTCAATAACAACTCTCTTTCGACCTCGGGTATTAGGTCCGGTGTAAAGTCGGCCACAAAGTCTGCCAAAATTTTAGACTTAATGGCAGTCTAGAGCCGATATTTGATGTCGTACCCACTGATCTCTACGGCCCATTTGGCCAACCGTCCAGAGAGCTCGGGTTTATGCATTACATTCCTCAATAGGTAAGTGATGATGACACATATGGGGTGATATTGAAAGTATGGTTTTAGATTTTTAGAGGCGCTTAGCAAAGCGAGCGCCAACTTTTCTAGGTGAGGGTATGTAGTTTCGGCCTCGCCAAGAGTCCTGCTAACATAGTAAATTGGAAATTGCGTACCTTTCTCTTTTCGGACCATACTACACTTATCGCTATCTTCGATACTGCCAAGTACAGGTATAGATGTTCATCTGTCTTTAGAGTATGAAGCAGCGGTGTGCTCGATAGATATCGCTTGAGCTCCTCCAAGGCCCGTTGGCACTACGGGGTTCATGAGAAGTTATTCTTTTTCTTCAATAGTGAGAAGAAATTGTGGCTCTTGTCGGATGACCTCGAAATAAATCGTCCCAAGGCGGCTATGCGTCCGGTTAGCCTTTGTACGGCCTTCACGTTGTCCACAACAGTGATATCTTCGATGGCCTTGATCTTATCAGGGTTGATCTCGATTCCCCTGTTGGATACCATAAATCTAATGAATTTACCAGACCCGACTCCGAATGCACATTTCTCCGGGTTCAGCTTCATATTGTACTTCTTTAATATGCTAAAGGTTTCTTGCAAATGTTTCAAATGGTCCTCTGCTCGCATGGACTAAACTAATATATCGTCAATGTAAACCTCCATTGATTTTCCTATTTGTTCTTCGAATATCCGATTTACTAGGCGTTGGTAAGTGGTGCCGGCATTTTTTTAGTCCGAAAGACATCACGTTATAGCAGTAGGTGTCGTACTTGGTGATGAAGGAAATTTTTTCCTAATCACCCGGGTCCATCCGAATTTGGTTGTACCCGGAATAAGCGTCGACAAAACTGAGGATCTCGTGGCCGGCCATTGCATCGATCATGCGATTGATGTTAGGTAAAGGGAAAGAGTCCTTGGGATATGCTTTATTCAAGTCTTTATAGTCCACACACATTCTTAATTTATTCCCCTTTTTGGAGACTACTACTACATTTGCTAACCAGTCCAGGTATTTAACCTCCCAGATGAACACTATTTTAAGTAGTTTAGATACCTCGTCATTGATGAAAGCATATTTGACCTCGGACTAGGGTCTCCTCTGCTGCTTGAACGGGTGGAACTTCGTGTCCAGGCTTAGCCTGTGAGTGGTTATTTCCGGTGGGATCCCTATCATATCAAGGTGGGATTGAGTTTTTTCTGAGCTCGGGATTCAACCTCGTGCCCAGGTATACCTTTCGATCAGGCAAGTGTTCGATCAATACGACTTGCTCCAGTTCCTCGACCGTTGATTTGGTAGCATCGAAATCATCAGGAGCTACGAAAGACCTGAGACCCCCATAGTCGTCGTCCTTATCCATCTCCCGTTTCTCCGGTTGGGACGGAGTCAGTGTTAGTAGTTGCTATTTGGTTTCTCCCTTGGTGACCGGACCCAGCTCCTTAGGTGTCAAAAGTGTGGATATCGGGACCACCTCATCGACTGCAAACATCTCTTTTGTGGCCGGTTGTTCTCTGTAAACATTTTTTATTCCTCACGGCGTCAGGAACTTCAACACCTGGTGCAGAATCGAGGGTATTCCCCTCATGTTGTGAATCCATAGTCTCCTGAACAAAGCATTGTACCTCATGTCCCATTCGGTCACATAGAACTTTATTTCTTGAACGGTCTCGATGGTGTTCACCAGTAATGTTATCTCCCCTTTAGTGGTCTCATATGCCATGTTGAACCCATTTAGGACTCGGACCGCAGGCACGATCTGATCTTGTAGGCCGAGCTGTTCCACGACCTTCGATCTGATAATGTTGGCTGAGCTACCTGGATCAATTAACACACGCTTAACTCGAGATTTATTTATAAGTACTGATATTACCAGTGCATCATTGTGGGGCTGCACGATGCCCTCATCGTCTTCGTTGTTGAAGGACAAGGTTCCCTTCGGCACATAATCCCGAGTCTATTTTTCCCTTGTGATAGATACTTTGGTGCGCTTTAACATCAGCCCCTGGGAATGTCGACCCTACCGATGATCATGTTAATGATATGCTGAGGTTCCTCCTGTTTGATTTGTTTACCAAAATCTCTTTTCCTAAAGTGGTTCTTGGCTCGATCGCTCAGGAACTCTCGGAGATGCCCGTTATTGAATAGACGGGCTACCTCCTCTCTTAATTATCGGCAATCTTCTGTCCTATGACCGTGAATGCCATGATATTTGCACATTACGTTAGGATCCTTTTGGGCTGGATCAGACTATAGAGGTCGAGGCAATTTGGTGTCTTTGATACGTCCAATGGAGGATACAATGGTGGCGGCATCGAGGTTAAAGTTGTACTCCGATAGCCTTGGCGCTTCCTTCGGCCGATGGGCCTGTCGAAACTATCTTTGCTCATGAGTCCCCGGTTGTTTTGACCTCGATATCTTCTTCTACCACTTTTTACGGCGTTTTACCCAGATCCACTACCCCTTCGATCTCCATTGTATGGCTGATATCAATTCCTGTTCATTCTTAGTTCATGATCAACGTCTCTCCTGACTCTGTCAACTGCTCTGACGGGATAAACGGACCCATAAGGGGCCCCTAGTTGATCGTCTTCGACCCTGATTTTTGATTGATACTGATTATGCACATCGGCCCAAGTGACAGCTAGATACTCCACCAGATTTTGTTTCAACTATTGTGAAGCCAACGAGCTTTGAGCATTGAGTCCTAGGGTGAAGGCTTGAACGGCCCAATCGTCTGCGGCCGGAGGTAAGTCCGTTCGTTCAATTTGAAACCGGGACACAAATTCCCTGAGCATTTCATTATCCCTCTGCATCACTTTGAAAAGGTGTGACTTCTTGGTCTTGACCTTGATAGCCTCGACGTGTGCTTTCACGAAGAAATCTGCAAGCGTAGCAAACGAGTCAATAGAATTAGGAGGTAGGTTCTGATACTATATCATATCTCCCTTGGACAGAGTTTCCCCGAACTTTTTCAGCATGACAGACTCGATCTCGTCATCTTCCAAGTTATTCCCTTTGATGGCGCATGTGTAGGAAGTCACATGCTCATTTGGGTCAGTCGTTCCATTGTACTTAGGAATCTCGGCATGCGAAACTTCTTTGGGATCGGCTTCGGCACTGCGCTCGGAGGAAAAGGTTTTTTAACAAACTTCTTGGAATCTGGGCCCTTTAATATCGGAGGTGCTCATGGGATTTAGTCGACCCTGGAATTGTAGGTCTCCACATTTTTGTCATTGATTTCGATTTTCTTCTCCCCCGATTCTATACGTTTTGTCAATTCCTCGAGCATTCTTATGATCACGGGGTTAGTCCCCGATTCATTTTCAGTCAGCCTCTCCATGAGCGATTCATTTCTGCTGGTGACTTCCCGGGATGGCTCAGGCTCACGCTCAACCCTGCTCGGCGCTCGGCTTTGGTTCTACAATTGGGCTATCGCTGCATATTGAGCCTGTAACATTTCAAAGATCACCCGCAAATTGATCCCATCATTTTTACCGTTGTGCGTATTCTGGGCAATCGATCGGACTTCCCTGAGCATGCTGTTCTTGGGATCGGTAGGGCAAATTTGTGTTGATGGCCACATGAAAACTGGAACTTTTTCAGCAGGACATGCTCGATCTTGTCATCCTCCAAGTCGTTCCCTTTGATGGCACATGTGTAGGAAGTCACATGCACATTTGGGTCGGTCGTTCCGTTGTACTTAGGAATCTCGGGCATGCGAAACTTCTTTGGGATTGGCTTCGGCACTGCGCTCGGAGGAAAAGGTTTTTTAACAAACTTCTTGGAATTCAAGCCCTTCAATATCGGAGGTGCTCCTAGGATTTAGTCGACCCTGGAATTTTAGGTTTCCACCTTTTTGTCATTGGTTTCGATTTTCTTCTCCCCCGATTCTATCCGTTTTGTCAATTCCTCGAGTTTTTTAAGATCTCGGGGTTAGTCCCCGATTCATTTTCATTCGGCCTCTCTGTGATCGATTCATTTCTGTGGGTGACTTCCCGGGATGGCACGGGCTCAACCCTACTCGGCGCTAGGCTTTGGTTCTGCAACTGGGCTATCGCTGCATGTTGAGCCTGTAACATTTCGAATATCACCTGCAAATTGATCCCATCATTTTCACCGCTGTGCGTATTCTGGGCAATCGATCGAACTTCCCTGCGCATGCTGTTCTTGAGATCGGTAGGGCAAATTTGTGTTGATGGCTACATGCGAACTGGAACTTTTTCAGCAGGACAGACTCGATTTCGTCATCCTCCAAGTCGTTCACTTTGATGGCACATGTGTAGGAAGTCACATGCACATTTGGGTCGTTCGTTCCATTGTTCTTAGGAGTCTCGGGCATGCGAAACTTCTTTGGGATCGGCTTTGGCACTGCACTCGGAGGAAAAGGTTTTTTAACAAACTTCTTGGAATCCAGGCCCTTCAATATCGGAGGTGCTCCTGGGATTTAGTCGACCCTGGAATTGTAGGTTTCCACCTTTTTGTCATTTGTTTCGATTTTCTTCTCCCCTGATTCTATCCGTTTTGTCAATTCCTTGAGCATTTGTATGATCTTAGGATTAGTCCCCGATTCATTTTCATTCGGCCTCTCCGTGATCGATTCATTTTTGTGGGTGACTTCCCGGGATGGCACGGGCTCAACCCTGCTCGGTGCTCGGCTTTGGTTCTGCAACTGAGCTATCGCTGCATGTTGAGCTATCGCTGTATGTTGAGCCTGTAACATTTCGAAGATCACCCCCAAATTGATCTCATCGTTTTCACCATTGTGTGTATTCTGGGCAATCGATCGGACTTCCCTGCGCACGCTGTTCTTGGGATCGGTAGGCCAAATTTGTGTTGATGGCCACATGCGAACCAGAACTTTTTCAGCAGGACATACTCGATCTCATCATACTCCAAGTGGTTCCCTTTGATTGCGCATGTGTAGGAAGTCACATGCATATTTGGGTCAGTCGTTCCGTTGTACTTAGGAATCTCGGGCATGTGGAGCTTCTTTGGGATCGGCTTCGACACTGCGCTCGGAGGAAAAGGTTTTTTAACAAACTTCTTGGAATCCAGGCCCTTCAATATTGGAGGTGCTCCTGGGATTTAGTCGACCCTAGAATTGTAGGTTTTCACCTTTTTGTCATTTGTTTCGATTTTCTTCTCCCCTGATTCTATCCATTTTGTCAATTCCTCGAGCATTTTTATGATATCGGGGTTAGTCCCCGATTCATTTTCATTCGGCCTCTCCGTGATCGATTCATTTTTGTGGGTGACTTCCCGGGATGGCATGGGTTCAACCCTCCTCGGCGCTCGGCTTTGGTTCTGCAATTGGGCTATCGCTGCATGTTGAGCCTATAACATTTCGAAGATCACTCGCAAATTGATCCCATCATTTTCACTGTTGTGCGTATTCTGGGCAATCGATCGGACTTCCCTGCGCATGCTGTTCTTGGGATCGGTAGGGCAAATTTGTGTTGATGGCCACATGCGAACTGGAACTTTTTCAGCAGGATAGACTCGATGTCGTCATCCTCCAAGTCGTTCACTTTGATGGCACATGTATAGGAAGTCACATGCACATTTGGGTCGGTCATTCCGTTGTACTTAGGAATCTCGGGCATGCGGAACTTCTTTGGGATTGGCTTCGGCACTGCGCTCGGAGGAAAAGGTTTTTTAACAAACTACTTGGAATCCAAGTCCTTCAATATCGGAGGTGCTCCTGGGATTTAGTCGACCCTGGAATTGTAGGTTTTCATCTTTTTGTCATTGGTTTCGATTTTCTTCTCCCCCGATTCTATCCGTTTTGTCAATTCCTCGAGCATTTTTATGATCTCGGGGTTAGTCCCCGATTTATTTTCATTCGCCCTCTCCGTGATCGATTCATTTCTCCGGGTGACTTCTCGGGATGGCTCGGGCTCAACCCTGCTCGGCGCTCGGCTTTGGTTCTGCAACTGGGCTATCGCTGCCTATTGAGCCTGTAACATTTCGAAGATCACCCGTAAATTGATCCCATCATTTTCACCGATGTGCATATTCTGGGAAATCGATTGGACTTCCCTGCACACACTGTTCTTGGGATTGGTAGGCAAATTTGTGTTGATGGCCACATGCGGACTGGCATCGATAGGGTCCGCGACCGGGGGCACCTCGTTACCGGGTGCTACATTGTTGTTCTCGCCAAGGTGGTTGGAGTCCGCATCCATGTTTAGAGGGGCAGACTGGGGGTTTGACATTCTAATTTTTTACCTGAAATCAAAGACACTTCAAAGAACAGGTGTAAAATAGGGTGTGTTACTAGAATTCGTATCAAATTGCCAGTATTATTCTTAGCCCCACGGTGGGCGCCAAACTATTTATCCTCAAAATCGGATAACAATTAAATTTATAAGTGATTTTAAAGATATGCGGATTAGCTTGATACAAAGCGATAAATTAAGTTGCTATTGAATAAACAAAGACAAAATAAATTCAAACCACACGAGTTGGATTGTTTCAGCTTTAGTAAAATAGCCATTCTCGAACCGAGCTTACCAAGACCTATATCCACGTAAAAGGACAAGAGCTGAAGACAAAGGAAATAACAATATATTGCTTTTGAGTGCGTGTTATAATGTGTTTCATGAATTATCAAACCCCCTTTATATAGTAGGGGAGTCTTATTTTAGGTACAACTCTATAAAAGATAAAAAAATCTTCTGATTCACTGATTGCCGGTTCCTCACCAATACGTGTCGAGATCCTCGCCGTAATATTCGTCCGATTACGGATATTTTTGCTTTTTGTTGGCTATGCTGGATTGTCTGATAATGTCCTTCGAAGTCGATAAAGATTAGGACCAATTTCGGGACCATGACCTCGATATTCTCGAAGGCAGGCATCATGCTTCCGGGTTCTGGCCTGGTGAGACTTTGGCTCGATTTCGGTCCCTTGTTGTCATGTCTCGAGCCTGGCTTATTTTGTCGGAGGTTAGAATGGATCATGAGCTCGATTTCACGTGTATACAACAATATACTAGTAAAGATAGCTCATGCTGAGCGCAGACCCAAACTTTGTTTAATCTTATATATGTGATAATGGAATGGACTTTAGTGTAGTTAAACAATGTCTCTAAAATGTTCCGTTAAAGGTCTTTAATTGATTAATGGCAGACGTAAAATATCATATTAAAAAAATGTCATTAACTATTACCATTACGTCACCTATCTTCCACCTAATTGGTCTTTAAACTAAGATAATGAAAGACCTTTTAAAAACAGATAAATGAAGCAGAAAATGATGCAGAAGAAAGAAAAAAGATTATCCAATTTATGGTGATCCCATCACATTGAACTAATTATTATATTATATTTTTAACGAAAAAGGGTCAAAACTGTCCTGAAATATCGGAATTGGTACAAAAATACCCTTCGTTTATCTATTTGAATAAAAATGCCGCTACCATTATTTTTTGGCTCAACATTACCCTTTTTACTAACACGAAATTCTGAAAAAATAAAAATTTAATCAATATCCACGTGTCACCGTCCCATTGCCTAATTTAAACTTCACCCCAAATATAATTAAACCTGCCAGTAATCCGCATGAATATTGACCCGTTCCGATTTTAAAAGACATCTCTCTCTCTCTCTCTCTCTCTCTATATATATATATATATATATATATATATATATATATATATATATATATATATATATATATATCCTCATTACTGCTTGGGCGGAATCCACCGGAAATAGCAACAAACACAACAGTCTCATCTCACTTGTAAATTATGAATAGAAAATCCTTTTTTTACTAGATTTAGCATAGTAATCTAATCCAGAAACTGGAATCCATGATAAAAAATAAAATAAAAAAAATTCAAAAGAAGAAAATAAATACTAGTAAAAAAATTATCTTAAAAATTGCCAACTATTATTAGTACATCAAATGAACCAAGTGTGTGAAATGTGACACTTACACAATACCCGATAGACATAAAATAAAAGCTTACATATTAATAGAACAAATGCGAAATAGATTTAAAATAGAAATACACATACATATATAGTAAAAAATTAAGAATAATCCTCAGATTTTCATAGAGGAATGACAAAAAATAGTGAAGAAAACCTCAAGAAATTTCGAATAAAAAAAAACTTACACAGTAAAGGATACCCATTACACAAACAAAAAGAATCTAAACTTTTTCGCATAAAGAAGAATATGACACTTCCTTTCATCTTCCATAAAAATGATTCTAATAGAGAACTCAATTTTGGATTTGTCTCATGAACAATCATAGACATACAATTCGTACAAAAATGCTCATTAAAACGAAAATGACAAAGATGGAGAGGTGTGTGTGTATGAGAGAGAGAGACAATTATGTTTTAAAATTGAGGCGGGTTAACATTCGGATGGGTTAGGGTGGATTTAATTATAATTGGCTTAGGATTTACGTTAGGCCAATGAGACGGTGACACGTGAAATAATTAAATTTTCTATCAGTAATAAGAGTAATGTTAAGCCTAAAAGATAATGGTAGGGGTATTTTTATTCAAATAGGTGGATGAAAGGTATTTTGTACCAATTTCAAGACTTCAGGAGCATTTTTGACCCTCTTCCGTATTTTTAATGTAACTATAACACAAAAATTAATAGTATTTCTTTCAGTCCACTATCTAAAATTGGTTCATTCCAGAAAAAAGAAAGTAAAAAAAATTCTGTCTTAGAGAAGAATCAACTGAATCTGAAAGAGTAAAATTTGGGTGTTAAATGAATACATTTTCAAGGCCAAAGTATGCCAACTGTTCAGAGAGTGCTTAAACAGAAATAGCTAAAACCAATAAGCTCCCTACAAAAGATCTTGGTTTATGCAAAAAACTACAACCACGCTTCACACACACCAAAATTTGGGATGGTATCTTGCAACATTAATGCAAAAACATATGTTTAGGTGGCTCAAGCATGATTATGTCAAATGTCAGTAGATGGATTTACCATTTTCCTTAATTAATCAAATCCTCTATGTAAAGACTAATGAAATTCATAAAGTATAGTTTAAAAGAAGCTTTAGAGGAGCAAGTAACTACTTGATACGATAGTGATCTTCATGTTATCCTAATTATCATCAGCTCCCTTACAGTCATCCTTCTTATCCTCGTCATTTTTCAAGTTAGCATATTCGTCTGGGGAACTTTTTTTGTTGTACATCCTTTGCTTTACGCAGAATAGCAAAAATCATCAACATACGTATTTTTAGCAACTAAAATGAGCAGATATAAACAACTAAAGAATTATTAAAGGGATTACACCCTGACATCAATTCAACAACTCTGAAATAGTAAGAGAATTTATCTATGTTATACTATCCTTAGAAGAGCATGTCGTGACCAACAGCTTGGTGTAACGACTCAATCGATTATTTTGAGTTCTAGGATCATATTTTTCTATTTAAGACTTTTCGTAGGTTTATTTGGTATTTCGTGACTAACGGGTATGGGTGGTCAGGGTCCCATGAGAATCGGCAGTGATTTGGAATGCTTAGTTCCTAACTAGAAATTTCAACTTAAGAGAGTTGATCAAGTCAACATTTAGGATAAACGAGCTCGGATTTGTGATTTAAAGGTTCCGATAGGTTCGTGTGATAATTATAGACATGTATGTAGGGGTGGGCATTCGGTACTTCGGTTCGCTATTTAAGAATTTAGGTTCGGTATTTCGGTATTCGGTTTATCAATTGTGTATACCAAATACCGTACCAAAGTATTTCGGTATGGTTCGGTATTTCTTATTTTGGTTTGGTACGGTTTCGGTATGGTTTCGGTTTAATAATCTGCCATTCTGCGGCAAACAGAATGGGAACTATTAGATAAACAACATGAGAATTAAATCCAAAGGAAAAAGCATGTAATAATATGTAACTTTAGTTGTTTGGAACATCAAACAAATTGGTCTTATGAGATTGAAACTAAAACAATCAAAAATCACATTCAGAATACAAAAGTAGAACTTGCAAAAGAAGCTCCTATAGTATATTAATATTCATATTTTTTCATTAAACTTTCAAACTAATTGCAAAGATTTTCTTTTTTTCTACCCCATTTCCTCTTCTGTATTTGAAGCATTGAAATAGCAGCCAAGAGATGCACACACTGTGTAGGATTCAAGATATCCAACAATCCCTTCAACATCTTAAGCCTAACGCAATCAGCCATTTTCGTCACCCTCTCTAAACTTACCATTAACCCTTTCAACGCCACCTCTACTAGCCCATCCAACTGATTATTTGAGTCAGAGTCACTAGTGCTACCACTTGTTCTCACTTTGGTACTACTATTTAGACTTATGTATAACTACATAACTGAGTGAAGAATGGAGAAGTTATGAACCTGAATGAAAGTCAACAATGAGCAAACAAACAATATCCGAGGAGAGGAGTCGCCGTTGCCGAGGTTGTAGTCGTGAGTCGTAACTCGTGAATCCGACCGCCGCAGCAACCAAGCAAAGTCGTGAGGGTTTTTTGAAATTTTTGTCTGCTCTAAGCGACTAAGCGTCTAAGCCTAAGGGTAAGAGATTAGGGAATTAGGGGTTTTGGACTTTTGGGGTGTGGGCTTAAGGTTATTGGGCTAAAAAATAAAAATAAAGTTGGGCTTGGACTAAACTATTTTGGTATACTGAAATATCAAAAATCCAATATCGTATACCCTACCGAACTACCGAAATACCGTAATTTCTGTACCGAAATAAACCGAAATACCGAAAAAACGGAAACTAAAATACCAAATTAATTCGGTTCGGTTCGGTTTGGAATTCAGTTTTTCGGATTTTATGCCCATCCCTACTTGTATGTATATTAGAATTTGTCACGACCCAACATCTCAACGGAGTCGTGATGGTGCCTAACACAGCTTGCTAGGTAAGCCACCAATAAATATACGGAAATAACTTCAACCATGAAAAGCAATAGTCTCAATTAGCGGAATATCATAAATAAATAAAGTCATAAAGTCAAAACAACTGAATCCGCCCCAAAATCTGGTGTCAGCGAGTGCATGAGCTTTATAGAATACTAAATATAAAGTTGAACAAGATATAATACTGTCCGGAAGAATAAACAGTAATAACAATAGACAAAGGAGGGGACTTCAAGGCTTGCTAACGGAACTGCAATACTACCTCGAAATCACCAAGCAAATTCGAATAAACAGTTCACTAGCAACCACCGCTATCAGCAACCACCGCTATCAGCAACACCTGGATCTGCAAATAAAGTGCAGAATATAATATGAGTACAACCGACCCTATATACACAATAAGTAGCAAGCCTAACCTTGGAGAAAGCAGTGGCAAGGTTGGTAAAGTTCGATGCTCACTTTCAACATCCAACAACATCAATAACATGAGAGTGATGGCATACATGGAAAAGCAACTCAAATAATAAAAGGCTCAACTCTAACACAATAAGAGAAGAAATATGCATTCTTTTCAGGAATATTAGTCAAGGCATCAATTTTTCCACAGAAATCATTTATACAGAGATTTATCAAGGTAAACTGTGATGTCAAGCTCCAAACATCAAGTAGAGACATCAAATACCAATTAGCACGAGAAAAATACAACTTTATGCATGCATGTCAAATATACATGCCAAATCAATAATTTCACAGTTAAATCATCAAGTATAAACAATCTCAGCACATTAATAGTGTCCGTAACAATTACCCCTCAATTATACTCTTAGAACTCTCACGGTGCCTGCCACAATGCCCCTGAATCATACTCGCAACACTCTCATGGTGCCTGGAAAAATGCCCATGGATCATCTCTCTCTCTCTCTCTCTCTCTCTCTCTCTCTCTCTCTCTCTCTGTGCATTGTACGGGTGCCTGGCATAAGCCCCTCACTAAGCACATGTCATGTGTCTGCACTCACAGGGCCTAAAGTACATGGGTTATCACATGAATCCCGAGGGGCAGATCCTAACCCAAGCACTGATCGAATCAAAGTCAACAATCAATATCACTCAGCCCAATATGGGGCCTGGCACAAGCATAACCTCACAATCTATACCAATACTCGATCATCAATGTCACCCAGTCCAATATGGGGCCTTGACGCAAGCACCACCTCATAATCAATATCAACATGACTCTATGGTCCAAGATCAGTCATCAATCTCCTCAAGTCTCAATATGCCAACATCTCATAGTATCACAATTATTATACCTCATGGGATATACCAACGTACCATGACACAGCTCAAACCCGTGTCGCACATAAGGACACTAACATCAAGTGAGACAACATATAAAAAGTACACAGAGACAGAGACATAACACGCAAATATAATATCATGACTAAAAAATATGCCTACGGCTAAGGCAAATAGCTCAACATAGCAAAAATAACCCTATCAAATCTCAAACAGATAAGTAATAACCTAGACATAATTTCTAGCGTAGATATAGCTCACGTAGTCATACAAGTAGAGGAAACAGGGTATCAAAGAAGCATGATAGCAAAACAAGGCATATAATAACTTAAGGTCTACCCGGATCATGAATAACCGCGGTGCACGCATATACACTCATCATCTTGCATATACGTCACCCCAACATATAATAAATATCATAGCCAACGGAAAAATACCCTCAATCCAAGCCTAGGCAAGATACTTACCTCATCCGATCTAGTCTTCAACCTCGAATCGCATCAAAACCTTGCTCTAGCCCTCCAATCGCTCAAATCCAAGCCAAACACCATCCAAGGAAGTCAATAATGCTATAGGAAAGATCTCAATCCATAAAGTTTCGATATTTGAAGGAATTCCCAAAAGTCAACCCGGGCCAGCGTGCCTGAAATCCGAAATCAATACCAAAATTCGATGACCTATAACATGCCGAGTCCAAATATATAATTAGTTTTCAAAACCGAGTCCAAATCAGTACTCAAAATCACAAAATACACTCTCTTAAAGTGTAGACAAAATCCCAAATTTTATTTCAAAATTTTAAGTTTTAGGTGTAGAAATCCATATATAAAACCAAATCCAAGTGAAAATCGCTTACCTCCAAGGTAGTGTGAAATTGCTCTTCAAAATCTCCTTTTCTCGAAGTTTAAGGCTCAAAATATGAAATAATGATTAAACTTCCGGAAAATAGCAACTTAAATACTCTACCCAACACTTTGCGAACGCGAAGCCAGATGTGCGAACGTAATGAACATCCCTCACAATACTCCGTGAATGTGCGCACAATGCCGCTGATGCAATGCACAAATCACCGGCGACTAAAAACACCCTACGCGATCATGAAGCTCATATGATGCACCATAAAAATCAGAAATGCAAACTCAACCAAAATGGTCTGAAACCACCCCGAATCACAGCGACCCCATCCAGTCATACCAACAAGTCCAAAAACATTATTCAAACTTTTCCAAAGGCTCAGAACACTAAAATTAACAGCAAAATCAAGAATCGAAGGTCAAGATCGTTTTGTTAACTTTCAAATATTCCAACGTCGCCGAGCTCGTCTGAATCTCACTAAAATACTTTGGATCATAACCAAACTTTGCAAACCAGTCCTAATCAACTAAATGAACTAACCCAAGGTCTCAATACTACAATAAGAGCCGTATAACACCAAAGTCAACTTCTAGTCAAACCTATGAACTCTCCAATTCTTTAAATTACCAACTTTTGACAAATAGGGCCAAAACCTTGTAGGAACATTCAAACTCAAATTCGAACATATGCCCAACTCCAGAATAACTATATGAACCTATTGAAACCATCAAATACTGATTTCGAGTTCGTTTACTCAAAAGTCAAACCATGGTCAACTTTTCTACCTTAAAGCTTCCGAATTGAGGATTACTCATCCAAATCAATTCCGAACCTCTCATATATCAAAACCAACCATACACCAATTCATAATGTATCATATGAAGCTATTCAAAGTTTCAAACCGCCGAACGAAATGCTAAAGGTCAAAATGACCGGTCAGATCATTACATTCTCCCCCACTTAAACATACGTTCGTCCTCGAACGTTCCAAGAATCATGCCAAAGCTGCCAAATCACTATATAACTCATCATACATATACCCATGGGTGATATTACGTCACCTCAATCCATATAATCCCTTTAACACAATCCTGATTGATAATTCTACCTTCAACCTTAACTTACAATCCTTGGAACCAAATTCCAACTATCAGAACTTTCTCTTAGATCCAATTCTTATATACATATACTGTATCAATCTTAACAAGCTATATCAAACCATAAGTGTACTCCTCAAGATGTGACTACACGATGTTATCCCATTACTCAGATGTCCATAACAATATCTTTCGACCATAATAGCTGCTTATTACTAAACCTGGTACGATAATATACCTCTTGGCGAATAAACCTCGTTCCAAACCTTCGCAATGCCGCTATGAAGAAATAAATGTGTAGGAACTTATAATCACCTATCAATGCAGCAAGTCATGGAATTCGCGCGCTCGACAAGGACCATTGCCAAATTCTGAGCTGATTAATGACACTCCTCTTCCAACCATACCTTATACAAATCTGATTGCACTGATCCAAGGTCCAATCACCCGGTCTCACTAGTACAAGCTGCTCGACCGACATGCCACATCAAATACCACACCAAGAACTTCATACGACGCGATCTGTGTGACTAATATGCATCTGCTCGAATATGATCAATAATTGGATGAAAACCATAAAGGAACTCATCCAACAAGTTTAACAGATACAACAATAAGAGCATAAGGCTATGAATCCATCCCATGAGGGAGAAACAAAATGCACAAAAGGAGCACAAGGAATCGTATCCAAATAACCCCGTTGCGTCGTGCAACCCGACCCACACACAATACCATTGCGGTGTGCAACCCGATCCACACACATCAATCCATGTGGGAATAACCACTGAGCCATATTGTTCATACTCACTAAACATATGTATCAACAACCAGCACGTAAAGTGCATAAACATAACTTTGGGGAGACGGATAGCATAATGCGCTACGGAAAAGGCCAAGCATGACTAAGGTGAAATAAGCAAATCAACGTCTCAAGAGCCATCTCGCTCAAATATCACCACAAGGCCTACATAGAACCACAACATGCGTGTGAATAATCAAGTAGTCTCCCAACCCATCATAGCATAAGAAGGTAACACATAATACAGATCAAGGCATGAATAACATCCATTCTGTCCGATGACACACCCATAGAAAATGCTGCGTTGAATAAGCGAATCCAATATAGTGTGGAATACACATTCTTATTAGGACTACCAATGGACCTCCAAACTGATTCGGATCATTCCAAAATAGGCCAATCGCATTCCGAAAGTCCATAGTGACCCTATCTATGACACATACAATCAGCCGTCAAATCGTGAACAGACTTCCACAATCCGCAATCAAAGGGATAGTCCGCCTCTCAAAAATAATATCTCCAAACCGCGAGAGTACCAAAATCTACATACTTGATCTCTAACTCTCTTACTTAAATGACTGACATGTCACACATACATAATCACCCTATGGAAGATACTCCCATAACCTTCCATACGGAATAACAAAACTTGAACATCAATGGCTACTAACTATGCGATTTTTGTAGTACTAGTCAAGCATCCGCAATCAATACATAATGCATCTTCCACATAACACACCCTTCTCAGGCGATATAGAAATGGTGCTAGCATACTCTTAACATCCGTAATCTCTCACGCTTCCTAGAACTCATGACATTCCTTTCAAAACTGAACAGCAACCTTGTCCATTCAATCCCAATTCTACACATCTCACCACATCTATCATGCTAATATGAGGGAATACGAGAATCCTATTATCAACACTGAATCATGAATAAGATACATACTCCATCAGCCAGAAACCTTCCGCTTAGCTGAATTCAGGAGAAAATTACAATATACAACAAAATTCCCATGCCTGTAGAAGACACCAACCGCAAGCCGTGGTCAAAATCATCACAAACTCTTCAAAACTCATATGCACTTGACCAAGTCAGCCAAACTGAATCCCTCTAAATCACCCAAGTCACACAGACTGCCAAACCCAACAATATTATCACAAAACACCTATAAAGCCCTATAATACCAAGGAATCGATCATATCTATTATCATGCTGACCTAAGCCAATGCTAAACAGACCCAAATCCTTCAGATTACTTGTGACCTACCTTCACGCCAATGCTACTCTTCCCTAGTACACTATGGACCTCAATCAATATCATCCCAAGTGATCCCAACATGAAACCTCATCGTCCTAAGACTCATAAGCCACTCTATTCCCTCTTATACCTCCAATAATACCTTAACTGAAATACTTGTTCTGAAGAGGCCTTCTATGAATCTGAAGTTGTTTCTTCCATTTCTCAAATACTGCCTCGCAAAACTGATAATGATACAGAAATGCTCCAAGTCTCTTCCACAACCTCCATATATTACTAAGGTGAAATATAACATACATCCAAAAAATTCCTCACTCGAACCATCCTCAACGTCATCCTCCTTAAGTCATATCTAATCCACAGGAATCTATAACAACACATGACTACGTGATCCAATCGTTGATTGTAGACTCCCCACTTGGCTTTACGCTACAATCACATAACCCAAGAACCCATAATGGCTGCTCCTCTTTAATTGACATGATCCCACATTGTTACTCAGCTAAATTTCTCATAAGCTCACGATGCACGAACCATAACGCATCCCAAACTATCAACCCAATGCACTCTTAACCTTGTGACACCCGTGCCATCTCAAGCAATCCAAACCCATATCATAGTACATGCATCCCACCGGGTAGAAGGTAAAAGTCTTCATAGGAACCTCATAAGAAATCATACAACCCCCGACCTTTGCAATAGGGATAGACCACATGTGTAACTTCGTTTTAGCATCTTTCTATGAACTACTATGGATATAACCGCTATGCAATCAACTAATCCTCCCGAGTCCACACTCGTCCACAAGCTGCAAAAATCATATTTCATTCCACTAGTGAACAACTAGAAAACCCAACAACACATCCCAACTTAGACGGTATTGCACACCAGATGATAATCAACCATTCACAATCCCTTAGTAGCTAAAGCAAACTCTTCTTGTCAAATTCGAACTCTCAAAATGTAAGAAGTCACCACCAATATGAAATGCCCTCAATGATCTTCCGAAGTAAACAACTCAGTCCCTGATGCTCATCCTCAACCTACTGACAATCAAACACCGTGAAACTTGCCCATTAATGTCTTTCTTCATCTTTCGCCTTAATAATGCTGCTTCGAATCACGATACATCCCTGTATCACCTGGACGAATAGAATACTGCAATTACGAGCCTCCTCAAGGATCATATCCCTCGAACCATCAACACCGGAAATGCAAATTCGACCCTGAAATTGCAACACACCATTTATACTAAGGACCACCTCTTTAGTACTACTTCACACATCGTGTCCCTAAGGACAAGCAAATGAAAACCATCCTATTGGTGATCCTTAATGTGCTTATCCAATGATGACTACACACAACACAAGCGAAACCCTACTAAGCTCAGAAGCACCCAATATCGCAATTCTATTAACCAAAGCTTGAACATCTATAGCCCAATTCCTCTCCTCTGCTAGAATAAATGCCAAATTCCAAATTGTGAACCGGATAATCATCCTACCATTCTGCACCAACACCGCTTCAATACCAACGCGTGAATCATCACAATACATAGTATAAGGCCTCGAACCCATGGGCAATACCAACATTGGGGCTCAAATAGATGGTAACCCCTCCGCAAGCAACAACAGTAGTCAGCATAACATGAGGGAAACATCATGCACCACAAATGTATCATCATCACACTCGCTAGTGACTAGCTAATATCGAGTACTCAACATCGCATACGGATGAATAGGCATACAGATGGATAGGATAAAATTGAAGATATAGGCTTCAAGCCGAGATAAAGTCACACGATAAGGAATCAAGAAAGGGAAAATTTCCTAAAGCCCTATATCATCTCGAAGTTAAGTACAAAAGTCTCTGTACCGATACACAAGACTTTACTAGGCCTGCTCATGACTTGTGAGACCTATATGAACTTAGAACTATGAAACCAACTTGTCACGACCCTACATCCCACCGGAGCCGTGATGGCACCTAACACCACTTGCTGGGCAAGCCAATAACATATATGCGAAAATAAACTTCAATAATGATCTGGAGTAGTCTCAAATAGCAGAATAACATAAATAAATGAAGTTATAAAGTCAATACAACTGAATCCACCCTAAAAATTCTGTGTCACCAAGTGCATGAGCTCTATAGAATACTAAATACAAAGCCTGAACAATATACAATATTTTCTAGTAGACTAAATAGTAATAACAATAGATAGAGAAGGGAACTTCAAGGCTTGCGAGCGGAACTGCAGTGCTACCTCGAAATCACCAAGAAAATTTGGATAAACAACTCGCTAGCAACCAACGCTATCAATAATACCTGGATCTGCACATGAAGTATAGAGTGTAATATAAGTACAACTGATGCAAACTTTCAACAGCCAACACCAGCAATAACAACAAAGTGATGCATATAGGGAAAAATATCTCAAATATAACAGGCTCAACTCTAACACAATTAGAGGAGAAATAGGCATGCTTATCAGGAATATTAGTCAAGGCATCAACTTTCCCACAAAAATTACTTAGACATAGATTTTTCAAGGTAAACTATGATTTCAAGGTCCAAACATCAAGTAGAGATATCAAATACCAATTAGCTTCAGAAAAATACAACTCTATGCCTGCATGTTAAATCTACATGTGAAATCAACAATTTCACAGTTAAATCATCAAGTACAAACAATCTCAACACATTCATAGTGCCTGGCACAAGTACCCCTCAATCATACTCTCAGCACTTTCACGGTGCCTGACACAATGCCCCTGAGTTATACTCCCAGCACTCTCACGGTGCCTAGTAGCATATCCATGGATCATCATCACACACACACACACACAAAAATAATTATACGTGTGCCTAGAATAAGCGCCTCACTAAGCACATATCGTGTGCTGCACTCACAGGGCCCAAAGTAACATGGGTTATCACCTGATTCTGGAGAGGCGGATCCTAGACCAAGCACTGATTGGATCAAAGTCAACGATCAATATCACTCAACCCAATATGGGGCCTGACGCAAGCGTTACCTCATAACCAATACTAACACTCAACGATCAATGTCCCTCAGCCCAATATGGGGACTTGACGCAGACACTACCTCACAATCAATATCAACATTGCTCTATGGCCCAAGATCAGTAATCAATCTCCTCAAGTCTCAATTTGTGAATGTCTCACAGTATCACAATCATTATATCACCCAGAATATACCGACGTGCCACGACTCAGGTCAAACCCATGTCACACACAAGGACACTAACAACATTTGAGATAACACATAAAAAGTACACAAAGACAGAGATATAATATGCGGATATAATATCATGACTGAAAAATATGACTACGACTAAAGCAAATAGCTCAACATAGCAAATATAGCCCTATCATATTTGAAACAGATAAGCAGATAACCTAGAAATGATTTCTAACATGGATAATAGCTCACATAGTCATACAAGTGGAGGAAATACGGTATCGAAGAAGCATGCTAGCAAAATAAGGCATATAATAACCTAAGGTCTACCTGAATCATGAATAACCATGGTGCACGCATATACGCTCGTCACCTCTCATATACGTCATCCCAACGTATAACAAATATCATAGCCAATGGGGAAATACCCTCAATCCAAGCCTAGGTAAGATACTTACTTCATCCGGGCAAGTCCTCAACATCGAATCGTTTCGAAACCTCGCTCTAGACCTCCAATAGTGCAAATCCAAGCCAAACACCATCCAAGGAAGTCAACAATGCTATAGGAAGCGATTCCCAATCCCTAAAGCTTTGATTTTTGAATTAATTCCCAAAAGTCAACAAAAGTCAACCCCGGATCGTGTGCCCGAAATCCAAAACCAATACCAAAATTTGATGAACCATAACCTACCGAGTCTAAATATATAAATAGTTTCCAAATTTGAGTCTAAATCGGTACTCAAATCCCTAAAATACGCTCTCTTAAAGTGTAGATAAAAACTCCAAATTTCCTTTCAAAATTTCAATTCTAGGTAGATAAATTCATGGGTAATCAATATATAAAACCAAATCCAAGTGAAAATCACTTACCTCCAAGATAGTATTGAAATTTCTCTTCAAAACATCCTCTTCTCGAAGTCTAGGGCTCAAAATATGAAACAATGGGTAAAATCCCAAACTTACAATTTAAATACTCTGCCCAGCAGTACTCATCGCGATCTCTGCACCAGAATCGCGATTGCGATTCACACAATCTACAATGCCTCTGACACTACTTCGTGAACGCGACCTAGAGCTTGCAAAAGCGAAGGCCAATTGGTCTCACCACTCCACAAATGCGATGGACCAGACATGAAAGCGAGCCTCTGTCGCTGGACCTTCTCCAACACTTCGCAAACGCGAAGCCAGGTGCGCGAACGCAATGAACATCTCCCATAATACTCCGCAAACATGAGACCTATACCTCAAACACGATGCACAAATCACCAACGACCAAAAACACCTTATGCAATCTCGAAGCTCATCAGATGCACTAGAAAAATCATAAATGCAAACTAAACCAAATGGTCCGAAACAACCCCGAATCACACCGAATCCCACGAGACTCCGTCAAAATATACCAACAAGTCCAAATACATTATCCAAATTTATCCAAAAGCTCAAGATACTAAATATAACATCAAAACCAAGAATCGAAGGTCAAGATAATTCTTTTAACTTTCAAACATTCCAACTTCGCCGAACTCGTCCGAATCACACTAAAACACTCTGGATCCAAAAACAAACTTTTCACACAAGTCCCAATAAACTAAAAGAACTAACCCAAGGTCTCAAAAACCATTATAGGAGTCCAATAATACTGAAATTAACTTTCAGTCAAACCTATAAACTCTCCAAATCTTCAAATTGATAACTTTCGATAAATAGGGCTAAAACCTTCTAAGAACATCCAAATTCAAATTCGAACAGGCGCCCAAGTCTAGAATTACCACACGAACCTATTGAAACCATCAAATCTCGCTTCTAAGGTCATTTACTCAAAAGTCAAATCTTGGTCAACTCTTCAACTTAAAGCTTCCAAATATGAGGATTACACTTCCAATTCAACTTTGATCTTCTCAAAAATCAAAACCAACCATACACGTAAGTCATAATGCATTATATGAAGCAACTCAAAGTCTCAAATCGCCAAATAAAATGCTAAATTTCAAAATAATTGGTAGGGTCGTTACAGATTTAGCACCCTAGGGGCTCATATGCGATTAAGAAGTATCTTGTGAAAATTAAAATATGAAGAATTATAACAAACTGACCAGTTGTTTTGAGATTTTGCACTCTGTTGGATGGTTTGAGATATTGATTAGCTTCATATGGTACATTATAACTTGTGTGTATGATTGGTTTTGATGTTCTAGAGGTTCGGGATTGATTTGGAAGATGATTCTCAATTTGGAAGCTTTAAGTTGGAAGAGCTGACCAACATTTTTACTTTTGAGTAAATGGCATCAGAATTGGGATTGATGGTTTCAACTTTCAATAGGTTCATATGATGATTGACTTTAGCATGTGTTCGAACTTGAATTTGGAGCTTCGTAGAAGGTTTTGGCTATAACTATAGAAAGTTGGAAATTTGAAGGTTTGAAAAGTTTATAGGTTTGACCGGGAGTTGACTTTGATGGTATCGGGATCCGAGACTTTGGATAGGCTTATTTGGTTGATTGGAACTTGTGGTCAAAGTTTGGTTGAAATCTAAAATATCTAAGTATGATTCGGACACGTTCGACAAAGTTGGAATATTTGAAACTTAAGAGTTGGATTTTGATCTTTGATTCATAGTTTCGATATTATTCATGGTGTTTTGATGTCATGACCCAAAATCTAACCAGTCGTGATGGAACCTAACCCAACTCGCTAAGTAAGCCAAATAACATTCAACTCAACTAAGTTGAAAATAATAAGAGTTAATGAGTAAAATAACTGAACTTCTATACAAAATACTAAGGATTGTTGGTACCAGTCATGAGCCACTATGACTTTAGATTTACAAAGCTGGTATGAAAATATTTACAATGTCTGTTTAGAATATACGTAAATAGAATTCAAATCTAAACTATCAAGAACAAGTGGTAGCTATGTCCGGGAATCAGGTACATCTTCAATGCCGGCTTCCACCATAATTAGCAGCATCCGCTCCAAGATCTGCATGGAAGGTGCAGAAGTGTAGTATGAGTACAACTGACCCCATGTACTCAATAAATATCACAACTAACCTTGGCGAGGAAACAGAAATTATAAGTGATACTCGTCAGTTACCTGTACAAGTTCATAAACTTCCAACAAGTATAGAACATATATATGATCAAATCAGAAAAACATAGATAAAACTACCTTGGTGCTCACAATTATTTTTAAAATGTTTTACTCAGTCCACAAACTTGCATATAAGGAAGATATGCAAGTAAATCAGGTAAACAGTCAAGGAAGTTGCAAGTAAAGATGAAATGCAATAACCAAATATCCATCCATTGCGGCGCGCAACCCGATCTAAATCGAAATCACATAACAGCTCTCAGGCCCACAGTAGAATCTCAGTAACCGAACCAAAGCCAATAACCAGCTCTCCTAGAGCTCACATCAACCTGAAACCCGTCGGTTTCTCACAATCTGCGTGTACACCATCAAGAGATAAACATGAGAGGGTGACCCTAGGGGGATGGATCCATATCCACACGCAAGCACGACCAATTCAACGTGCTATCAACCCAGCGTGGTCACATGCTCAATATTATAATCCGCCTGGCATGGTCACATGATCAATATCACGGATCCGCCCGGTGTGGTCACATGCTATATCACAATCTGCCCGGCGTGGTCAAAGGCATAACAACATAATTCGTCCGACATGGTCACAGGCATAACAACACAATTCGTCCGGCATGGTCACATGCATAATAATACAATCCGCCCGGCATGTTCACAAGCATAACAATACAATTCACTCGGCATGTTCAGAGGCATCCAGTCCAAATCATATCACGCAGAAGAAAATATACAAGAATACATATATATGATGAGTGAATATCAAATTTCATGCTCCTGGATTGGTATAATGACATGCTAAAGTGTAGGTATGTGCAAGGTGTACTATCATAGCTCAAATCGGCAATTTCATCACAGAAATAACAATTATCAAGTTCATCTAGGGAATTAGCCTCTATGTAACCTCAAACATGGATCAAATAGTTCACAACAAGGTTACAAATATGAGAAAAATCATAGATTAAAGCTTAACAGTCAATTCTAGGCATATCATAGCGTAAGCACTACCCCGAACATGGATAAATACCCTGGTGCTCGCACATGGGCTCAAACCCCACACATATGCGCATCCATAACACGTAGCTATCACAAATAATTCAGGCAACTAGTGCCTCAACCAAGTTTAGATAAGATGCTTACCTCAAGCAAGCCAAATCCAATACCGAGCAAGTCAAACAATACTTTTAGAAATGCCATCCTGTATGAATCTACCTCCGAACAGATCGAAACTAGCCAAAAGCAACTTAGAATTATCAAATAATGCCAAGGGAAATAAACCCAAACGATAAAGGTCAAATCATTAATCAAATACTTAAAGTCAACCAAAAAGTCAACCCGGGTCAGCACCTCGGAACCGGACATAACTCACAAATTTCAGCAACCCATTCAATTACGTTTCCAACCATACTAATTTCACTCAAATCCGACTCCCAATCAATATTCAAAACTCACCTAATCACTTTAGGAAAGTTTAGATAAAAGCCCCTAATTTCTCTTTTTAAATCATCAATCAAATGCCAAAATTGAAAATGGAATCATGGAATATAATTCAAATCCGAGCAAAAAATACTTATCCCAATCCATGTGGTGAAACACTCTTCAAAATCGCCCAAAACCGAGCTCTACATCCCAAAATATGAATAAAATAACTTAACCCTCGAATATATAGAACCTGCCCAGGCACTTTTGCTTATGCGAACAAACAATTGCTTCTGCGACAATACCTCTACTTATGTGGAAAAACACTGATGCCCTGACCCCTGGCACCAACGGAAAATACCCCGCTTCTGTGACATTGCAGGTGTGACACAAAATGCGCTTCTGCACTTCCGTAGATGTGCCCCAAGTCTCACATTTGCGGTGATCACAAACTCAGCCCCTTTTTACTTCTGTGCCTCCTCACTTACATTTGCGGCTCCGCACGTACGCCCAAATTCCGCAGGTGCGATGACACCAGTTCTCTGCCAAAACCAGCCTCAACCAACATGACTTAAAATAGTTCGAAACCCGTCCGTAACTCATCCGAGCCCCCGGGACCCCATTCGAACATACCAACAAGTTCCAAACTATAACACGAACCTACTCGAGGCCTCAAATCCCACATAACAACATGAAAACCATGAATCACACCTCAAATCAAACTTAATGAACTTTCAACTTCCAAAACTCGTGTCGAACCATATCAAATCAACTCGGAATGACCTCAAATTTTGTTCACAAGTTCCAAATGACACAATGAACCTATTCCAACTCCCGAAACCACAATCTGAACCCGATAACTTCGAAGTCAACTCCTGGTCAAACCTATAAACTTTCCAAATCTTTAAATTGCCAACTTTCGCTAATTAGCGCCAAAATCTTCTAAAAACATCCAAATGCAACTCTGGGAATACGACCAAGTCCAAAATCACCAGAACTAACAGTATTGTCAAAACTCTAATCCGAGGTCAAACACACAAAAGTTAAACTTGGTCAACTCTTCCAACTTAAAGCTTTCTAGTTGAGTGTCATTCGTCCAAATCAATCCCGAATCACCTGAAAACAAAAACCGACGATACACGCAAGTCATAATACATCAGATGAAGATACTCAAGACCTCAAACCACCGAACGAAGTGAAAATGACATTTGAGAATTTGGATATGTTTTAATTTGGTATATGGGCTTATTGGTGCAATTGGACGGGGTCCCGGTGGCTCGGTTGTGTTTTAGATGGATTCCGGGCTATGTTCAGCAAAAATATCAATATTTTTGCTATGTTGAGCTATTTGTCTTAGTCGTAGTCAAATATTTTAGTCATGATTTTATATCTATGTGTTGTATCTCTATCTCTTTGCACTCTTTATATGTTATCTCATATGTTGTTAATGTCCTTATAAGTAACACGGGTTTGAGCTGAGTTATGGCATTTGTATATTCCGTGCGGTATTTTGATTATGATACTGTGAGATTTTGGCATATTGAGATTGAGTATATTGATGATTGATTTTGGGCCATAGAGCCATATCGAGAGGATTGATGACTGATATGTGGCCATAGAGCCATGTTGATATTGATGCTAAGGTGATGCTTGTGTCTAGGCCCCCATATTGTCCTGAGTGATATTGATTGTTGACTTTTGATCTGATCAGCGCTTGGGCTTGGATTTGCCCCTCTGGAGTCAGGTGATAACCTATGTTACCTTGGGCCCTGTGAGTGCATGCACATGAGATGTGCTTAGTGAGGGACTTATGTTAGGCACTCGTATAGTGCTGAGTGTGTGTTGTGATGATTAAGGGGTATTGTACCAGGCAATGTGAGAGTGCTAAGAGAATGATTAAGAGGTACTTGTACCGGCACTATGAGCATGCTGAGATTGTGTACACTTGATGATTAAACTGTAATGTTGATAATTTTGGCATGTATATTTGACATGCATGCATATATTTGTATTTTTCTCATGTTAAACGGTATTTGACGTCTCTACTTGTTGTTAGAGCTTGAAATCACAGTTTACCTTGAAAATCCTTATCTAAGTGATTTCTATGGAAAAGTTGATGCCTTGACTGATATACCAGAAAAGCATGCATATTTCTCCTCTTATTGTGTTAGAGTTGAGCCTGTTATTATTTGAGTTGTTTTTCCTTGTATGCATTATTCTTATGCTATTATTGTTGTTGGCTGTTAAAAGTGAGCATCAGACTTTGCCAACCTCACCACTACTTTCTCCGAGGTTATGCTTGCTACTTACTGGCTACATGGGGTTAGGTTTACTCATACTACACTCTGCACTTCATGTGCAAATCCAGGTGTTACTGATAGCGGTGGTTGCTAATGAGCTATTTATTTGAGTTTTCTTTGAGATTTTGAGGTAGCACTGCTATCCAGTTCACAAGCCTTGAAGTACCCTCCTTTATCTTATTTATCACTGTTTAGTCTTTCAGACAGTATTGTATTTTGTTCAGACTTTGTATTTAGTACTTATAGAGTTCATGCACTCGGTGACACCAGATTTTGGGTGGTTTCAGTTGTATTGTCATTATAACTTCAGTTATTTATGATATTCCACTATTTGAGACTATTTCTTATCGCTATTGAAGTTTAAATTCTATATATCTATTGTTGGCTTGCCTACAAAGCGGTGTTAGGCGCCATCATGACTCCAGTGGGATTTTGGGTCGTGACAAGAACTTAAGATAGTTAATAATTTGGTGAGGATCTTGATTCTTAGTTGTGATATTTTTGGATGTGTTTTGAGCCCTTAGACAAGTTTGTATTGGATATACGAATTAGTTGGGATGATTGAATGGGGTCCTGAGGGGCTCGGGTAAGTTTTTGGATATTCGAAGATGGTTTGGAAGAGAAAAACCAGCAAGTCAGCATTAGGCTGCAAAGGTTTATAATGCGAGAGTAGGGGAAGAGCCAGAGGCAGATTTTCTCGGGTTGTCATGATCCACAGGCTGTGAACGAGCTCCTAGTTACTGAAATTTAGCTTGTGAATTATTTAACCTTTATTTAGTATATGAATTTTATTCCATCATTCTAGGAGCTTGTAACGACCCAACTGGTCATTTTGAGCTTTAGTATTTCCATTAAGCGGTTTGAGATTTTGAGCAACTTTATATAATGCATTATGACTTGTGTGCATGATTGGTTTTGATTTTTGAGAGGTTCGGGATTGATTTGGAAGAGAAATTTTCAATTTGGAAGTCTTAAGTTGGAAGAATTGACCAAGGTCTAACTTTTGAGTAAATGACATTGGGATTGGGATTTGATTGTTCTAATAAGTACGTATGGTGATTTTGTACTTGGACGTATGTTCGGATTTGAATTTGGATATTCGTAGGAGAATTTGGCTTCATTTGTCGAAGGTTGGCAAATTGAAGAATTGGAGAGTTTATAGGTTTGACTGGGAGTTGACTTCGGTACTATCAGGCTCCTATTGTAGTTTTTAGACCTTGCATAGGTTCATTTGGTTGATTTGAACTTGTGTGCAAAGTTGAGTTGTGATCCGAAATGTCTAAGTGTGATTCAGACGCATTTGATGAAGTTTGAAGGTTTGAAAGATAATAAAAGGATATTGATCTTTGGTTCATGGTTTTGATGTTATTTGTGTTGTTTTGAGCCTTGGAATAAGTTTAAGTATGGTATTTGGACTTGTTAGTATGGTTGGGCAGGATCCCAGGGGCCTCAGGTGTGATTCAGGGTGATTTTGGACCATTTTCGGATGATATTTGTATTGTTGTCTTTCTGATGTCTCTGATGTTCTTTGTGATCGGGAAAAGATAATCGTGCTCACATAGTGTATGTTGGGAGATGGGGGCTTGTGGTTCGCGTTCGTATGCCGAGTCACACGTTCGTGAAGAATTGGCAGAAGGTCTACGTGTTCGCGAATGAGAGCACGCGTTCGCATAGAGGACGAGCATAGCTGGGTACTGGGTATTCGCGTTCTCATTGTGGTTGATGTGTTTGCATTGTCTAAGCTGGGTGAGCTTGCACTAAAGGTTTGAGCAGGGGGAAGATTTTATCTTCGCGAATGCGAAGTATGTCCCACGTTCGCAATGGGTATACCTGGGTAGACTTTATAAGTGTTATATTTCGGGATTTTACACTATTTTTCATATTTTGTGTCCTCGACTGCGAGAAGAGGAGATTTTGAAGAGAAATTAAAGTGATTTTCACTTGGATTTATTTTTATATATTGATTACCCATGGATTTCTACACCTAAAACTTGGAATTTCGAGATGAAATTTGGGGTTTTTTCTTACACTTTAAGAGAGTGTATTTTGGGGATTTGGGTACCAATTTTGACTCGATTTTGGAATCTAATTATATATTTTGGACTCGACATGTTATGGGTCATCAAATTTTGGTATTGGTTCTGAATTGCGTGCACGCAGGCCCAGATTGACTTGTGTTAACTTTTGGAAAATTCTTCAACAATCGAGGCTTTGTTGATTATGATTACTTCTTATGGCATTGGTTGATTTCCTTGGTTGATGTTTGTTTAGATTTGAGCCGGTTAGAGGTGATTTCTCAAGGAAATGTGACTTTGGAGCTTTGAAAAATTCGGATGAGGTAATTGTCTTGCCTAGCTTTGGTTGAGGAAAGTTTTACTACTAATTGATATTGTTTGCTACATGCGGGGGTGATGTATATACGAGTGATGAGCGTATATACATGTTCCATGAGTATTCATGCTCAGGGAAGATTCTTGATTTCTCTATGCCTTGTTTGGTTGTGTGTTCTACTCTATTCTGTGTTATTCAATTAATTGGCTATGTGAGCATAATAAACCATGCTAGAGCTAATATGAGGCTAATGGTACCTTATCTTAACATAATGAGCTAATATTAATATTGATGCTATACTTGCCTCGGACGTAGTCACATGTATGTTATGAACACACATCCACACTTGTTATTCTTATGTTGTGCCTTGATTTGATTGTGCACTCTCGATGATAGATGTGTGATCCATTGTATGACTACGTGGACTTATCCTTTCATGATAGAGATCATGTTTTAAGATTATTATCTCCTAATCAGTCAGGATGGGCATTTTTGGAATCATTGCTAAATTGATTTAGCCATAGTCATGTCTTATATCTTGAGCACACATCCGCACTTTGTTATTTCATGTCCTTGTGCATGTTATTGATGAATGATAAGAATATGTCTCTTGATGATAAATTGTTACCTTGAATGTTATGATCAGGGAACATATAGACATGTTGAGTGGATTGATTGTGATGTAGAGTATAAAGGTGGCACTCTTGATTGTTGATATGTGAAATATAAGATGGCATTTCACTGTTGATGTTGGGTGGAGTATAAGAATGGCATTTCATTGTAGATGTTGTGTGGAGTATAAGGGTAGCATTTCACTGTTGATGATGTATGGAGTATAAGGGTGGCATCTCACTATTGATGTCACCTGGAGTATAAGGGTGGAATTTCACTATTGATTATGTGTGGAGTATAAGGGTGGAATTTCATAGTTAATATTTATGTGACGATATAAGGGTGGCATTCTTGATTATGCACATGCCTTCTTATGCCTTGTTACGCATTTTACATGTTTTTAAGTTGCATCTAACATCATATCCTATGACTCTATTATTATTTTGACAATTAGATTGCCAAGATGGATTTTACCTAATGTTGAGTTGATATCTCATATTTTGTTGAGTTGATGGTAGTGCATTGGATTGATGTAAAAAGAAAGTTATCACCATACATTGAAACAAATGTCTCATAAACATGGTATTTAGAAACTGATATAAAATTGGATCATGGTTATGTACATGCACTCTTCATTCATGTAGGAGTATTTAAACACACACTACTTGGTGCATGTCTTTTTATGAGTGGAGTTGGTGCAAGTTGTATTTATAGATCTGGTTAATTAGCAAAGCTTGTTTACTACCTTTACCCTAGTTGTGCACCTTTGTCATTGATTTTAATTGTTCGGTGACTATCTCTCTAGATATTTTTCTATATTGTATATGTTATTGAGCTACACATGTTATGCAAATTGAGTGTCGTTTGACTTAAAATCCCGTCACTACTTCATCGAGGTTAGGCAAGATACTTATTGAGTACTTGGTGTTAGTTGTACTCATACTACACTTCTGCACCTTGCGTGCAGATCTTGGAGCTGAGTTGTTGTGGATGACGAAGGCAGGCATTAAAGTTGTAGCTGCATTCCAGATTCAAGCTACCATATGTTCATGGTAGATTAGGACTTCATTTCTGTTTATGTAAACTTCAAATAGATGTTGTGTTTATCATTTTACCAGCTTTGTAAATCTAAATCATAGTGGCTCAAGACTTGTACTACCAGTCCTTGGGATAATTGTATTGAATTCTTTAGTAGTCTTTATTATTAATATTGATAATTTCTCATTTAAGTTGTAACTTATATTGTTTGGCTTTCCTTGCAGGTTGAGTTAGGTGCCATCGCGACTTGGTGGGATTTTGGGTCTTGACAAGTTGGTATCAGAGCCCTACGTTCATAGGCTCTACAAGTTATGAGCAAATGCCTGGTAGAGTCTTGCAGATCAGAATGATGACTTTCATACTTATCTTCGAGAGGCTACATGGCATCTAGGAAATTTCCCTTATTTATTTCCTTATCGTGCGTCCTTGATTCAGCTTGAAGCCTAAGTCTCCAATTTCTTTCTCTTTGATTCGTGTGAGATATTGAGTACTCTAACTCCGAGGTACACTGACAGCTTGTGATGCTGCGAATGGACTGCGAAGGGCTATGGATACTTGATCATTACCTCGATGTGTTGTACGGTCTTAAGATGTGGATGTGTTGGTGGATCTTTCAGTTGTTCATTTGAGGAGTAAAGTGGATTCGTATATCTTGTTGACGAGTATAGACTCGAGAAGATTAATCGGTTGCCCAGTTGTTGTGACCATTGTAGGGTCATGAGAAGATGTCGATTTGAGGCTACCAGGTGGGTTATCTCTTGTGAAAAATTTTGGAGGTTGTGTGATTCTTATGAGGTTTCTATGGAGAGTTTTCCTTCTACCTAGTAGAATGTATGTGCTACGATTAGAGTTTGGATCACTTTAGCTAGTTGGCATAACCGCCACAAGGATGAGTATGCATTTGGCGGATGATTTGAAAGGTGTGATGACTAGTGTTGCATGAGCTAAAGAGGAGATTTAGGTGGATGACAACGCGAGATCGTGGCAAGATAAGAAAGAAGAAGTATAGTGGGAGATCAGATGATGTGTTTTGTGGCTTTGAGCCAAGTAGGGGAGTCTACGATGTATTGCTGATACCCAATTTTTCCCTCATATTTTATAAAGTACTTCATATACTTCCAAAATATCACTTTGCATTATTACCCAACTTATAAGGGTCATATAAGTAATTTTTATAATTTTTAAAGCTTTAAAATTGATTTCTTGTATTTTAATTATTCAGATATTTATTAACTATCCGTTCAAATTATTTCGGGGTGATTTATTCGTCCAGATTTATTATTTATACCCCCATACATGTTTTATAATATTTTACTTCATTTTATATAACTATATTTTTATTTTTATACTATTTACACATTTATTTGCAATAATAGCCTATACTTTATAATTAATTGCATTTATTATTATTTCATTTGGGGTCAAGATAACTTTTTATATTTTTCACAATCTTCAGCTATTATGTTTTAAATACTTAGTTGCATAAATAATATTTTTATATTTATTTAGCTATTTTTATTAATTTATTTCTTCCCTTAATTTCTTTTATTTAAAATCTGGCCCAAATGAGGCCACTTTTCGGACCCAATTCACTAGCCCAAACCCCAAAACCTTAGCCCAATAACCCCTGGCCCAATACCCGCGATCCATTACCCTATACCCATCTCTTGACCCGCCCCATCTCCCTTAAATCCTGGCCGTTGATCTCAGCTGATCAACGGCCCACAAAAGCCCCACTATTTTTAATTACCCGTCCCCAAACCCTAATCCTCACTTGTCTCTCTACAGCAGCCCTCACATACTCTCTTCTTCATGAAAGACTAAACCCTAGCCGATTCGGAGGATTTTCCTTCGCCCTTTCCTTACACGCGTTCATACGCGAATCTCACTTATCTTATTTGTTCTTCTTGCTCAGTTATGGTAACTTTGATTACCGGTCCATCTATGGCAAGGATGATTCTCTTGAATCGGGTAGATACGGCTTCGCCCCTATGGATTTGGATACGATCTTAGCTGTATACACCCAGAAAGAGGGAATATCCTCTTGATTATGGCGTATCTCCGTTGATTTCTTTGTGATTAGGGCTTGTGAACGATTTGCCCTAAATCCGATTCCAACTAGGGTTTGAGACTTTCATCTTCTTCACTGATTCGGGTTCCATGAGATCTTTTCTTTCCTTGTTATGCTTAATTTGATTATTTTCCATGTTTGTTCGCCTTAATCAATCACTATATAAATCTCTCCCTCAATTCCCCTAAAACAAAAAACTGAAAATCATTATTACTTTCTCACTCTCACTCACTCGATATTGTTCTGAAACTATTTGCTCTTGGCCGGCTGAAAGCCAAGGCCACTAAAGTTTGTTCAAAGTAACGTTCTTAGTGCAAGCACTGCCCGGGGTTCATCCGAAACCCTTGGGAACTCTAACACACTAAGCTTGGGGGGTTCTACTGTTCTCTTTGCCATTGAAGCACTACTGAGATTGTTCTTCTTATTTGCTTGTTTGATTATTCGCGAATGGTAAGTCTCTTTGGCCCCAACAATTTTATTATCTTTCGTTATATTATGTTTTCTCTGAATTCATGCCCCTAAAACTTCTATGAAGCACTGCTCTACTATGCCACTTTGCCTGTAACCTTACTTGCTCTAAGCTCTTCTTATGTCTCGATACTGAACTTGCCTGGATTCTAGCTGCGAGATGTATTTATCACATGTACTAGCATAAATGATTTTCGATCCTCCTAAACTTGTTTAGTCTACTGTGTTATGTTGATACTTGATGTTAATCCCGAGTTTGCCTCTCTGCTAAGTCACTCATGCCTAACCTGCTGCCTTTCTGGGGTTCTACCGTGCATTACGACTTGTTCTCATGCAATTTATGTTTCTATTGTGTGTTTGTTGACTTGATCAACTCTGTATTCCTCATTACTAGTTAAACCTTTAGAGTAAACTTTACAATTAGCTTTTTCCCTATATGTGGTCAACTATTGCTGGATTTGATGCCTGTTTGTCTTACTTATAAAAATTGATATGTCTCTTATATTACGACTGATGTTTAGCATGCTAAAGTTTTCCTTGCTCAATTTAGTGATTGCTTGATCATGAATTTATTATGTTAAGATATTTCATTAGGTTTTCATGTTAAAACCTTCATGTTAAGGTTGTGCTCTACTGATTCTCCTAGCTTTCATGATCAAACCTCTTGTTTAAAAGTTCTTTAGGCTGGTTCTGCCTATGCTTTGTTTGAAACTTTATTTCAAATAGTTTTCTATCCCATGATGGTCAATCCTGTCACCCTAGCTTCTAAAACTGCAAACATGATTCTTCCTTATGTGTGCCCTATCAATATGTCATATGATCTTGTCTATATGTCTTACTGAGAACTATTGTTAGTTACGGCTTTGAGAATCCAGTGTGTAGGCTTCAAAGCTGTTTAATTAATTCCCATGTGTAGTTCGTTAACTTGTATGGCTAAGTTTGTTCATGTGAAACTACTAGGTAAGTAAGTCCTCCATTTGGGCCTGGTGTTGGTCCATGTATAAGTTGGACCTTAGAACTAACACACTCTAATGCTTTGGGTGAGCCTCGGATCTGGGTCTGTTGTTTATGTGAAGAATAAGTTTGCTGAAGGCCTAGAAATGCCACAGGGTTATTTTCTTTGGGTCTGCAACTGTTTACTAGGCATGTATTTGTTTCAGTTTGTAATTTAGGCATATTTGAATGTGTATTCTTTCATTTAGGCACGCACTAATTTATAATAACAACAGTTGGGGAGTTAGTGGAAGCTGGGTGGCTGGGATAATTTATCTTCTCATGGATGAGTAGAAAGCATGTCTATAAGGCCATAATTTGTTTGCTTGCCATTTATTTGTGCTATGTGTTGATATGCTTTCCTTAGGGCTAATACAATGTCTTAACTTGCAAATGTTAGGAAACATGCCTGTAGGAACTAAAACAAGATTTGTTGATTGATACGCCTAGATACCATGCCTATATGAGCTCAATGTTATTAATCAAATTGCCGTTGTTGCTATTCCTATCATACTGCCCACCTAGACAACATGCCTATAGGGGTAAATAAAATGAGTATATGTTCTTAACTATTTGTTGCCCAATTACCAATTGATTAGAGAGCATGCCTATATGATGTTACTATTCACCTAGAAAGCATGCCTATAGGACAAAGGATGAATAATTTTGCGCATTCAATGGTCTCACTGCCAAGATGTAAATCGACTAGAGATCATGCGTATAGGATCTTTAATAAAACCATGTATTAAAATCAACCGCTTCGACAAGATAATCTGCCTATAAATACTGCATATAGGACTTTATTAAGCCATTCAATCACATAGAAATCTTGCCTATAGGTCTTGAACAATTTAATATACCTTGACTCCAAGCCTGTCCGCCTACAGCTGCCTGCCTAATAATCTGAACGTTGTTAGCATAAGTTCATAACTACCTGCGTACATCTGTGTCTATATGAGGAGGCCAACTTCAGCCCTTAAGTGTTGATTATGTTTAGTCCTAGCTGTTTTGATTGCGTGCCTAATTTTATCATTTTGAGCAGCCTAAGGAAGTCAAGAACTACCAAAGTAGTAGGTCCAAAGCCTCCTGGACCATAGGCATGGGATGGGTAAAGCACGCATAGGGCACGATTTAGAATTGAACTAGAATGCTTTTAGGTAAACAACTTCAAGATAGTAATTGGGTAGCAGTAGATGATAGTCTATGCCCGTTGAATAATATGAGCAATCCTTACACTTAAGGGAGTTGGGAAGTATTATTTATGTTACACGGGGTGATCCTTTAGGCTAAAAAACTTGGGACCCCCCATAGTTACTATTTATACACCTATTTAGGCGAACTTAGATCAAGCTAGGATATATCTTGTAATCTTCAAAGGTTATATCAATTATTTATGTGTAACCCATTTCTTTCACATATGCAGTCTCCTTAATACTTGTTTCATCTTGTAATTGGATGTTTTGGACTCCTTGTTACAATTTGCATGATCACTTAGGATAACTATAGTTCAATAATCCTCATATAGCGTAAAATTCGGCTGAGACCCATAGTTATGAACCTCGAAGAGTGACTAACACCTTCTCTTTGAGGTAATTTGAGCCCTTACCCAATCTTTGGCAATATGAACTAGTTAAAACAGAGTTATTTGCAACAATAGATGCCCTAACGCACCTCAAAATCGTTAGGTGGTGACTTTTCTCTTTCAAAAGAGTTGTCACGTGTCAAAACCGGCTTTCACAAGAAAATGGGGTGCGACAGCATGACGACTCTACTGGGGATATACTTAGGCTCTTACCATAATGACTTTTGCTTGTGTGGATTATTGGATTGCTTGTTCGGCCTCTTTCATGTACCTCCCTTTCCCCGTCCCTTTGTTTGCTCCTAAATTGCTTTCATGTAGCTCCCTTCCCTATATCCTTTATTTGCTTCACCTAATTATGTTTCTTGAATTTTGTGAACTATGCTAACTTATTCCTTTTGTCTTTTCTTTTCCCTTCTTTCTCTTGTTCATTTTTATCACATTATTTACTATCCTTATGTGCTTTCACCATGTAAAATACTTGGCTACATGTTATTATTTCTGCATAAGCATGCTTTCAACATCATACTCCACTCGTGCCTTTCGTCATCATAGCGGTGCTTGATGAGTGTCCGCGCTTGCCTAAAATACCCCTTTTAAATTGGAAAGGCTTATTAGCGGTAGACTAGTCGATCAGCGGTGCAGTCGACGGTCCCGTGCCTTTCCTTCTCAAGTCGTCCGCTTGAGAGTATCAGTCTAGACCTTCTTAGAAACTCTACTTTGATTTAAAATATGCATGCATCATGTTAATCCTAGTATGGATTAAAACGTCATTGACGCATTAATCTGCTTAGATAAGACTTTCCCAAAGTCCAAAGCGATTTTCATAATCCCAAAGGACACAATCTTGTTATGTGCATTACTTGGAGAAAATGTGCTAACATGTTGATCGTTATTGCGTAAATAATCGAATCCAGAGGGGTAAAGGGATAACCTTTTATTTAATTGCAGAAAATGAGGCACGAAATTCCTAGGTTTGGCATGGTCCTGAATATCCCACCTCTAATGATTGACTGGTGGAATGACCTTGCACCATGTGATAGAAATCACGTAAGAAGAGTATTGGGTAATTTACCGTCATTGCTAAACGTCCGGCTAAACAGAGGGTTAATTGAGGCAGCCACCATGTTCTGGGATGAAAAGAGAGTTGTCTTCCAGTTCGACAACATAGAGATGACTACCCTTTTAGAAGAAATTGGGGGATTCTGCCAAACTTCCGTGGGATAGTCCGGGTCTTTTAGTTCCAGAAAATCGTACTCCGTGGGTTTTTTTGAAAATGCTAGGGTTCAAGAAGAATGACGAGTTGGGTTTCTTGAAGAAATCCTACATTCCTTTTGAGTTTCTCTATGAATGATATGGACATAACAAATCATACCACTTGCATCAAGAGGAGTTGGCTATAACCTCTTTGGGATGGGTTCGTCGTCGAGTTTATGTCTTCATAGTATGCTTTCTGGGTTTGGTAATTTTCCAATGCAAGGAGGGAAAATTCACACTAATTTAGCCTTAGTCGCTAGGACCGTGATGGAAGGGATCGAGGGGAAGAAATACACCATCATTCCTATGATACTAGCTGAGATGTACTGAGCCTTGGATCGATGCAAACATGGGTTTAGACATTTTGAGGGTTGCAATCTTCTACTACAGGTTTGGTTGCTAGAGCATTTTCAGAGGGGAAACTACCGTCAGGAGCTCTTGCGTAGACCATTGAATGACACCAGTCATCATCCAAAGAAGATGACATTTGCTCCGGATAGGTTTGCAAAGCCTGGGAATGCTGAAGGGTGGGTACGCTTCTTCAATAATTTGACTGACGAACAAGTGCATTGGATGTTTGAATGGTTTTCTAGTAAAGAGTTCATAATTAGGTCTAAAGGGACCACTCATTTGGTGTTGATTGGGCTACAAGGCATTTACCCTTACACTCCTATAAGGGTAATGAGGCAAGCTGGGAGGAACCATGTATACCTCGGGTTTCTAATATGATTCAGTATAAGGCAGACTTCAAAGGGGATGTTATTCCATTCAAGTTTGAGGCCCAACACATGTGGAACCAAAAGATCATCATAAATGGAGAGACTATCAAGCCATACAGGTACCACGCTGGACATTTGTATTACTACATTTCATGGCTAGAGAATGACATAATCGGAGACGTCAAACCAGGAGTCAATCTGAAAGACAATATCATAGATGAAGTGGCTGAGGCTCAGGTAAAATACAAGAGGCTACGCAACAGAGTGTTTGAATCTGAGGCCAAGCTTCTGGAATAACATAAGATAGACATGGAGGCAATAAAAGAATGGAAGGATATTGTTAACAAGTCGATAGAAAGGCTGGACACTTAGAGCAGGGGTTAATGGAATTGGAAGGAAAGATGAGAAAGAGGCTTTGGAATTGCCAAGGTATGAGCTACGATGAAGGAGGAAAGCCGGTGATGGCATACTTGCTGCTTGACATGTGTGACCTTGGGAGTGTGATTGATGGAGCCAAAAGGGAAAAACATAGAGAAGGTCCTTCAGGGACCAAATAGATTAGGAGGAAATTTTCTTTTCTGCTTTGTAGTTAGATTTCGTTAGATTCAATGTAATAAGGCTTCATGCCATTAGTGACTTTATACTATTATCTTGGTTTAGTAAAGATTGGCTTGAATTATTCTTCGCATTAATGGAATGAGGCAACGTTGGCATAAATTTTCTCCAAGTCTACTTGTCTCTTAGGCCTACCTCGGGCACAACAAGGTCCCTAAATTAGGACGCGAACTATTGCATATATTACATGCTACTTGCTTAAATATTGCAAACACTCTTTTATTTCATCTTACTAACTTGGCTACCTTTTGTTTTTTTTCTTTTAATTATTCCCATTCCCAAAGGTTGGTTCGGGCATTCTGGCATCATCAACATATCACACCAGATCTAGTGGTCCTCCACCTCCTCCTCTACCTAACGACATCAAAAGCAGAGGCAAGGGAAAAATGGACGATTTGAGTGGTAACTAAAAAGATAATGCTACTATAGCAGAAAACATAGAGATTTCAGATGGAAGAAGTACGCCGGGACAAAATAAATTTGTTCTGCGATTAGAGCAGAAGATCTTGGAGTTACAAGGTGAACTCGAGCAGGTCCAAAATCTCGCCAACCTCTCCCTTGCTTTGAATGTCCCCAAAATCAACCATCAGAACAACACCACCCAAAACCAAACGCCACCCCAAAACACACAACCCTAAAATCCACCACCTTTAGCTCCAAAAATTCCTCCCGCAATGCATTAGTACCACAACCCCGCACCCCTTCAAAACCTTAACCCTCCACTATTACAAACCCCTCAGCACCACCACCATAATACGACCCAGTATTTGTAAACCACTACCTATCATACTCCTAAGAATGTGCCACAACGTACCCTCGATCCACCCTATCCCTCAATTAATGATCACCTATACACTCAAATCCCAAGAACACACCAAGGCAACCCGATATACGTGAAAACCTTACCATATACCTGGCATCAAACACTATACATACCCGAACCAACTAAAAAGGACCTGCTCATCCGAAACATGGCGGAAGAATTAAAGAAACTAACTAGAAGAGTCCAAAGCGTTGAGGGTGGAAAGGGTGTTCAAGGGTTGAATTATGAAGATCTGTGTATCCAGCCAGACGCGGAGCTACCAGAGGGTTACAAACCTCCTAAGTTTGATATGTTCGATGGAACTGACGATCACAAGATGCATTTGAGGACTTACTGTGATAAACTCGTAGGAGTGGGCAGGATCGAGTAAATCCGCATGAAGTTGTTCATGCGATGTCTCATTAGGGATGCTTTATCTTGGTATATCAGCTAGAATCCAAAGAAGTTGTCTAACTGGGTAAGTATGGCATCCGATTTCATGGACAGATTCAGGTTCAACACAGAAAATGCGCTAGATGTTTTCTATATCCAGAACCTCAAGAAGAAGCCAACGGAGACCTTCCGTGAGTATGTTACCCGCTGGAGATCAGAGGCCACCAAGGTGAGGCCGCTGCTAGAAGAGGAACATATGAATAAGTTTTTCGTCAGAGCTCAAGATCCACAGTACTATGAGAGATTGATGGTTATAGAGAATCACAAGTTCTCCGACATCTTCAAGTTGGGAGAAAGAATAGAAGAGGGCATCAAGAGTGGTATGGTTACCAACTTTGAAGAACTGCAAGCTACCAACAAAGCCTTACAGTCTAGAGGCATTTCGAAGAAGAAAGAAGTGGGTGCCGTGATGGTAGCCCAAGGTCCTAAGTCTCCCCTTACCTACCAGATACCTCCACCAGCATATCAACCCTCACCTCCAAAGTACCATTACCCTGCTACCACCTACCACACCTACAATACCCAGCCATTATACTACCATTCATCTCCCCCTTCCCATAAACACCACCTAAAACCCTGACCAAACTTCGACCAGAGAACTCCCAGATAATACACCCCTATCTCCGAGCCCATAGCCCAATTATACGAGAGACTGAAGGCTGTCAGTTATGTCACTCCCATTCATGCAGATGCTATTGAAAACCCTTCTCAGTGGGTCAACCCCAATAAAACTTGTGTCTATTAGTCAGGCATGAAGGGACACACTATCGAGGAATGTCACATAAAAGATAAAATCTAGACATTGATTGATACCAAGGCTATATAGGCAAATGAGTCCGCACCGAATGTCTGCAATAACCCCCTTCCTGATAACAGGGGTGAAGGAGTGAATATGATCGAGATTGATGAAAAATGGGATCAGGAAGGATCCATCAGTATTATCCGAGAAGGAGACGCTTCCAAAACATCTCCTGTCACCCTTTTGCCAATTGTGGTGCAGACCAAGGCACCATTCGAGGTAGCTACACCCTTCACTGTGATGGTAGCTCCATCACCGTCCTACAAGTCGTATGGTATTCCATGAGATTGTGTAGTATAAGCAAGGAGAAAAGGAAAAGCCAAGATGGAAGAAATGGGTTCCACCCAGGGGATGACCAGAATAGACAGGGTTTACATGTCAAAAAATCTTGGAGGAATGAGTAAGGAAATCACACCAAAACCACATGTTGTGTAGACAGGTGCTGACGACCTTTGGAGGAAAGTACAAGCAAGGGAGTACTCTGTTGTGGATCAGATAAACAAGACTCCCACTCAAATATCCATCCTGTCGCTGCTACAAAACTCAGATGCACACAATAACGCCTTGATGAAGGTGTTGAGTGAAGCTTACGTGCCAACTGGTATCTGTCATGACCCCAATTTCCCTCCGTAGGATGTCGTGATGCACCTAGTCACTAAGACTAGGTAAGCCTAACACTTACTAGATTAAATAGAAGAATTTAACTAGATACAACTATTAAGCATGAAATTGAAATTTCTATAGTGAACCAAATACTCCCGAGTAAAATACAATACCCAAAACTGGTAGTACAAGTCATAAACTCTACGGAGTTTACTAGGAAAAATCTCTAAGTACAACTATTCCGGAATAAAATTAAATACTACAAGTACAATATCAGAAGGTGACTCTGAGGCTTGCGAACACGACGACATGTATACCTTGAGTCTCTACAGCAAAACCCAAATAGCTACCTAGTGATCAACCAACTCTGAAGTACCTGGATCTGCACAAAAATGTGCAGAAAGCATAACATGAGTACACCACAACAGTACCCAGTAAGTATCAAGACTAACCTCGCTGGAGTAGTGACGAAGGACAATCAAGACACCTACTAGAATAAACAACCTGTACAAGTATGAATGTGATCTAACAGGGAAAAATGTTAATATAAAGCTACGTATGGTAAAGATAATAAAACAATACTCGCAATAGAACCCTAGAACAACAATTAGCAACATGGAACAAACAGGTAATAATGCAGTGGAATAAGCTGAACACAGTTTAAGTCCGGTGAAACCAAGTAAAGAAAACAAATAACAACTCAATAAGAGCAACCTCTTCCACACAAGATTTGTTCAAGGATTTTCCCCTAGGTACTTCACCTCATAGTCACATTTCACGGGTCCCAATTTATGAACCCTAATCACTTAGCATCTTGTGCCCACATTACAATTCATATCCGGACGAACGACTCACGTGCCAAGGGAGTGACGTTATCTCATATCCGCATGCACAACTCACGTGCAAGTGTTCTATAACAACTCAAGTCAACAAGTAAGAGTAGAGACAATGAATGGTACATAGGAAACAATCACCAAAAAATGTACAATGTATAACCCACATAAGGTAGGCTCACCACCACACAAATATCATCAATAACAATGCGCCCCAGGCCATCACAAGTCATCACAAAACATTCCCGACATAGGCCACCTTGTCTCTCCACGTGTGCAATAATAAAGTAAGTGCCCGCCTTGTCTCTCCGCACGCACATAATAATATTCCCACCTTGTATCGCCATATGCGCAAACCCACATATATAACCCGCCTTGTCACGCCGCATGTGAAAATATCAATAATAATGATAGCACGAACAACTCACGTGCGAACACCCTACCAATCCTCTCAACAATACCACATGTGCCAAAAATATAACAACACAACATAAGGTCTTTCGACACATGTGCCCATATGCCATAACGTTTCCTTAAACAAATTTTAATACCACAACCACGCATACCCCTCGGCTTGACAACACTAAGTACAACAACAACAATAATAATACAAGAGTACGGTAAGTAAATCAACACAAGAACTATAGAACACAAACAAACGGAAGAACGTGCTCATAATGAAAAACACAACTGGTAATAATGGTTTCAACAAGAATAGCTCAACAAGGGGAGAGATAATGTATAGAAATGATTTCAGTTAAGTACAACTGGACGATAAGAGAGATAACATGAATCAATGATTCCAAATAAGGATAAGTCAACAATGAAAGGGATAACAACAACTTCAATTAAGGTTAAGCAATTATGAAAGGGATAACACTGACTTCAATTTGGATTAAGAAATTATGGAAAAGGTAGCAATAACTTCAATTAGGATTAAGATATTACGGGAAAGACATCATGGCAATAAAAGAGGCAACAACTTCAATTAAGTAACATAAGAGTTTATTTGCCAACAAGGGTAGAACATGAATCAATCAACTCCAAATAAGACACGTAAGGGTGAATTTAGTAAATGGAGAATTTATCATGATAAGACAACTTCGTATTTAATGAACATAAGAACCTAAGAGCCTAAAATAGTCAAATTCCCACAAATAAGCCCGAGTACGTACTCGTCACCTCACATACACGGCCTTCACATGACACAATTAGCACAAATGACTCAAATCCTAAGGAGTAGTTTCCCCACACAAAGTTAGGCAAGATACTTACCTCAAAGAAGCTAGGCCGACACACTAAAATGACCTTCGCGTGTGAAACAACCTCTGGATGGCTCAAATCTAGCCAAAATAACTTAATATCATAAATAAAAATCATAGGAAACAATTCAGATAATAAAGCTTTGATATTGAAAGAGAAATAAAAATGTCAACTCAAAATGTCAACCCCGGGCCCGCATCTCGAAACCTGATCAAAATTACAAAATCCGAACACCCATTCGATAACGAGTCCAATAATACAAGAATTACTCAAATCTGACCTCAAATCGCCTTTCAAATTTCCAAAGTTTAGTCAAAGAAGTTTTCACAATTTCCCTCCAAATTTCCAACTTAAATCACTAATTAAATGATGAAAATAACAATGGATTCATGAAATATAATAGGATTCGGGCAAAGAACACTTAATCCAATGAATTTCATGAAAAACCCACAAAAAATCGCCTCTAACCGAGCTCCCTAGGTCCAACAATGAGTAATGAATTCAAACCCTCGAATTTAAACCTTTCTGCCCAGCACTTCCGCATCTGCAGACAAAAACACGTATTTGCGAGCTATGGATCGCATCTGCGAAGACAACCTACCAGTCCGAGCTTCGCATCTACGCAAGGAAGGTCGCACCTGCGACACCGCAGAAGCGAGACAAAAACCATAGTAGCGGACAGTCCCCTTGAGCCACAAACTCGCATCTACGATGGGCACACCGCATATGCGGTCACACACCTACGTTCGCCAACCCGCAGACGCGGAACTCCCTCCCAGGCCCAACATCGTAGAAGCGACAACAACTTCGCAGAAGCGGCTCCGCACCTGTGCTCCAAAATGCGCAAGTGCGACACACCAGAAATAGACCTAACCAAAAGCATGAAAACCATCCGAAACTCGTCCGAAACACACACGGGCCCTCTCGGGACCCTGTCCAAACATACCAACAAGTTCCATAACATAACGCGGACCAGATCGAGGCCTCAAATCACATCAAAAAACATAGAAACTATGAATTGCAACTCGAATCGAACTTAATGAACATATGAATTTTCAAATCAATCCGGAATGCCGTCAAATTTTGCATGCAAGTCCCAAATGATATAATGGATCTAATCCAAATCTCGGAATCACAATCCGAGCCCGATATCAATAAAGTCAACTCCCGGTCAAACCTCTCAACCTTCCAAACCTTCAACTTTCTAATTTTTGCCAAAATGCATGAAATTAACCTACGGACCTCCAAATCAAAATCCAGACACACGCTCAAGTCCAAAGTCACCATATGAAGCTACTGGAATTGTTAAAACACCATTCCGGAGTCGTCTACACAAAAGTCAAACTCCGATTAACTCTTACCGCTTAAGCTTCTGAAACAAGAATTGTTCTTCCAAATCAAATCCTGAATCATTCGAAAACCGAACTCGACCACACACGCAAGTATTAACACATAATACGAAGATTCTCAAGACCTTAAGCCATCGAACAGGACGCAAATTCTTAAAATGTCCGACCGTGTTGTTACAGTATCACTAGTGGAGAGATAGAAAATATAGTGGGACATATACCAGAGAGTCACAAGAACACTTTCCATGAAGATGAGTTGCCACCAGAAGGACTGAGTCATAATAAAGCACTACATATCATTGTGCAATATGAAGATAAGTTCATTGCTCGGGTTTTGATTGATGGGGGTTCGAGTCTGAACATATGCTCTTTGACTACTCAGAAAATATTTGGCATAGGTATATCGGAGATACGAATGGGAAGCATGACATGAAAGCATTCGATGGGTCTCAAAGAGATACTATCGGAGAGATTAACTTGGATCTGAAGATGGGCCCGACTTAGTTCGATGTCAAATTCTAGGTGCTAGATATATTTGCTACCTATAACCTGTTGTTGGGATGGAGATGGATACACGCGGCTGGGGAAGTTGCTTCTACTCTGCATCAGGCCGTGAAGTTCGAGTGGAATGCCCAGGAGGTAGTTATCCACGATGATGGAAGTAATCCTATCTATATCAACTAGATTGTGCAAGCCATTGAGAACTGAAGGAAGTTGGGAGGAGAAACATTCTACAACATTGATCGGGTAAATACAGTCGAGAAAGGATGTTGGTGGATCAACAAGGTACTAAGCATGCTGTTGTGGTTAGGGTATGAACCAGACAATGGTCTTGGTCCTAAGCTCCAAGGGATCATAGAACCCATACGACCACAATATCATGGCACGACCTTCAGTCTCAGATATGAATACACTATGCAGAAATATAATGATTGGACACCACAATGGCGTGACTTCTATTATCCATTAGATCAACCCATACCACTGCTGCAACAGACATTCTGCCAGACCGATGTGATTTGGGGATCTGAAGAGGATGAGGTCTTAGCTGACAAGAGGAACCTGTTTCTAAACAAGAAAGATATGGACTGCAGTGAAATATTGGAGGAGGATGAGGAAGACCTTACCATTCAGACAATGGGAGATGGAGCTGTTCTCAGGAACTGGGCTGTTGCACCATCTCGAGTTCGCCGAGCATCTGGATAGCTTTGGCAGAACTAGCATGACTTCCTTTAAGATTATTTTCTGGCATTTAAGATATTTTTAGTATTTTATTTTGAAATAATTACTCGAGGCATCGAGTCATATTTGTTTGACAAATTTAAGTTTTGATTAATACATCATTGCCTCTTTGTTTATTTATATTATTACCTTTCTATATTCGTTTCAGCATAATAATTACCTATCCTATTGAATCTACGACTATGACATGTAATGAGACAGCACAACATGAGGAGAGTGATTCAGAAAATTGGGAAAATGATGTAATACCTGAGGAAATTATTAGGGAAGTAAAGGATTTTGAGAACAAACCAAAGTCCAATTTTGAAGAGTCTGAGGTAGTTAACTTAGGGGGATTCTGAAACAGTCAAAGAAACTCGCATTAGCATTCATCTATCACTGTTAGAGAAGGAAGAGTACGTTAAATTTCTAAAGGAATATGAGGACATTTTTGTATGGTCCTATGACGACATGATGGGATTGAGCACATCCATAGTGGCCCACAAGCTACCTAGCAACCCTATGAGCCCAACCGGTAAAGCAAACACTCAGAAAATTCAACTCAGACATGAGTTTAAAGATAAAAGATGAAGTTACCAAGCAATTCAAATCCAAGGTCCTTAGAGTGGTCGAGTATCCGACCTGGTTAGCCAATATTGTGCCGGTACCAAAGAAAGACAGGAAGGTCAGGGTGTGTGTTGACTATCGAGATTTGAATAGAGCAAGTCCTAAAGATGATTTGCCGCTGCCCAACATACACACACTAATCGATAACTGCACCAAGGATGAACTCCAATACTTCGTGGATTGCTTCGCAGGATACCACCATTTCTGGATGGATGAGGAGGATGTAGAAAAGACAGCCTTCATCACACCGTGTGGAATATATTGGTACAAGATGATGTTGTTTGGTGTGAAGAATGCCGGAGCAACCTATATGAGGGCCATGACCACTCTCTTTCACAATATGATACATAAGAAAATAGAGGTGTACGTGGATGATGTCATCATCAAGTCTAAGAACAACTCGAATCACATAGCACACCTAAGAAAGATTTTCGACCGACTACAAAAATACAATCTCAAGTTGAATCCCGCAAAATGTGCTTTCGGAGTCCCAATCGGGAAGTTGCTAGGTTTCATTGTCAGTTGTTGCAGTATTGAGTTAGACCCATCAAAGATCAAAGCCATTCAGGATCTGCCACCGCCAAAGAACAAGAAGGACATAATGAGTTTCTTGGGCCATTTCAATTATATCAACCTCTTTATAGCATAGTCGACGGTAATATGTGAGCAAATCTTCAAGATGCTGAGGAAGGATGTTGCGACGTGTTGGGCTTAAGATTGTCAAAAGGCTTTTGATAAAATCAAGGAGTATCTATCCAAACCACCTGTGTTGGTCATACCTGAACGTAGGAGACCTTTACTACTATACATGTCCGTGCTTGATGGAGCCCTCGGTTGGGTCCTGGGGCAACATGATGAGACCAAAAGGAAAGAGCAAGCAATATACTATCTGAGTAAGAAGTTCATGCCTTACGAAGCTCCGTATTCTTTGTTGAAATGTACCTATTGTGCCCTAACATGGATAGCCTAGAAATTGAGACATTACTTCTGCGCATACACCACATACCTCATCTCAAAGATGGATCTGCTAAAATGTATCTTTCAGAAGCCTATGCCTACCGGCAAGCTAGCAAAGTGGCAAATACTACTAAGTGAGTTCAACATCATTTATGTGACTCAGAAGGCACTCAAGGGGCAAGCGTTGGCATATCATCTGGCAGAAATCCCCGTGGACGGGGAATACGAACCATTGAAGACATAATTTCCCGATGAGGAAGTGTCATTTATAGAGGAAGACATTGCCGAAGCATATGATGGTTGGAGGATGTTTTTTGATGGAGCCGCAAACTTCAAAGGAGTGGGCATTGGAGCTGTCTTAGTATCAGAAACTGATCAACATTATCCGGTATCCATCAAGCTCAGGTTCTCGTGCACCAACAAAATGGCGGAATACAAGGCTTGCATTTTGGGACTCAGATTGGCCATCGACATGAATATTCAGGAATTGCTGGTAATCAGAGATTTAGATTTGCTGATACATCAGGTGCTCGGATAATGGGCCACCAAGAACACTAAGATGTTGCCGTACCTACACTGCGTGCAAGATTTTATCAAGAGGTTCACAAATATAGAGTTCAAGCATGTTCCTAGAATTCAGAACAAGTTCGCGGATGCACTGGCCACCTTGTCTTCCATGATACAACATTCAGATAAGAACTATATTGATCCCATCCCAATAGAAATCCGTAAGCAGCCAACTTACTACGCTCATGTTGAAGAAGAGTTTGATGGAAATCCATGGTTTCACGATATCAAGGAGTATTTGAAAAAAGAAGAATACCTAGAAAATGCTGCGCACACCCAGAAGCGCACATTTTAGAGATTAGCCAACCACTTCTTTCGTAGCAGAGGAATTCTATATAGAAGGACCCCCGACTTGGGGTCTTCTACGGTGTATCGATAACAAGGAGGCATCTAGGTTGCTCGAAGAGATACATGCGGGAACCTGCGGGCCTCACATGAATGGGTTTGTTCTAGCCAAGAAGATATTAAGGGCAGGGTATTTCTGTATAACTATGGAGAATGACTGCATCAAATATGTACATAAGTGTCAGCAGTGTCAGGTGCATGCTGATATGATACGAGTACCACCCAATAAACTCAATACGACAAGTTTACCCTGGCTTTTCTCCACCTGGGGCATGGATATCATCGGACCGATCGAGCCCGCAGCTTCCAACGGACACAGATTCATCTTGGTGGCCATAGATTACTTCACAAAATGGGTTGAAACCGCCTTCTACAAAGCTGTGACTAAGAAGGTCGTAGTAGATTTTGTCCGAGACTGTATTGTCTGTCGGTTTGGAGTGCCTGAATAAATAATTACCGATAATGCTGCCAATCTCAACACTGATATGATGAAATCCATGTGTGAAATATTCAAATTTAAGCACCGGAACTCTACAACATATATGCCACTAATGAATGGAGCCGTAGAAGTCTCCAACAAGAAAATGAAGAAGATATTAAGGAAGATGGTGGATAATTATAAGAAGTGGCATGAGAAGCTACCATTTGCTCTGATTGGATACCGCACCACGGTCCGCACGTTGACTGGGGAAACCCCTACTTACTGGTCTATGGTACTGAAGCTGTTATACCCGCCAAGGTGGAAATTCCTTCCTTGAGAATCATACAGGAAGCCTAGCTCAGCGATGCAGAATGGGTACAAAGCCGGTATGAGCAATTGGATCTCATTGATGGTAAAAGAATGAAGGTTAGACCGAGGCTATTCATATCAGGCAATTGGTGTTGAAGCAGATCTTTCCATATCAGGACGAAGCAAAAGGAAAATTCTAACCTAACTGGCAAGGTCGTTACATGGTTCACTGAGTACTGAAAGGAGGAGAACTCATAATTGCAGAAATGGACGGGGAGATATGGCCGAAACCTATCTATTCGGATGTCGTAAATAGATATTATGTTTGAAATTGTGTTTTCACTTTCTTTGATATAACATGAACTACGCTTGACCTGATTCCCGTTTAAGAGGGGATAACGTAGGCAGACTTGTGGGTGAGGTCACATTATAATAAAATCTTCATTCCTCTCTGTGGTCAGAAACTGGGACAAGAGTCTGAGTTTCATCAATTTCACTACATCCAGGATCACCAAAAGAGTATCACCGGAAGTACACGCCAAACTGATGTCTCAAAGCATATCACGACCTGTGATTCGACCAAATTTTTTACTTTTGTGCATTATCTTTTAAACAACTGCATTACTTATAAATATTTTATCAGAAATACATATTTTCAAAAACTTCATTTTCTGTAATAGCCAGATGTTACGCAAGGTGACTCGAACAAGGCGTCAAGACAAGAGCAAGGGCGAAATGAGGAATCAAAAGCATGAACCAACCTTCCCCTAAACTTACAATTTGTCTTTGGATGCAGGCAGAATGAACATAATATTAACAGGCATATCTGCAACATGACCACTATCCTCACATGGAGGTTGCCGAACCCAAACGCGTCAAGCTAAGAATCACTTTCCTTCCTCATGTTTAATCATCACCTTTCCTTGCATAGGGCTAAGAACTGCCTCATTTCATTGCATGAGGCTAAGCACTGCCTCCATTATTGCATAAGACTAAACACTGCCTTTCCCCGCATAGGGATAAGCAATACCCTCATCATTTACATCGGGCTAAGCATTCCCCTCATTACATTGCATGAGACTAAGCACTGTCTCCATTATATTGCATGAGGCTAAGCACTGCCTCCATTATTGCATAAGGCTAAACGTTGCCTTTCCCCGCATAGGGCTAAGCACTACCCTCATCATTTGCATCGGGCTAAGCACTACCCTCATTACATTGCATGAGACTAAGCACTGATTCTGTTGCATTGCAAGAGACTAAGAACTGTCTCCATTACATTGCATGAGACTAAGCACCGTCTCCATTATACTGCATGAGGCTAAGCACTGCCTCCATTATTGCATAAGGCTAATCGCTGCCCTTCCCCCAGAGGGATAAGCACTACCCTCATTATTTGCTTCGACCTAAGCACTGCCCTCATTACATTGCACGAGACTAAGCACTGTCTCTGTTGCATTTCATGAGACTAAGCAATGTCTCCATTATATTGCATGAGACTAAGCACTGTCTCCATTATACTACATAAGGCTAAGCACTGCCTCCATTATTGCATAAGGCTAAATGCTGCCTTTCCCCGCATAGGGCTAAACACTGCCTTAGTTACATTACATGAGACTAAGCACTGTCTCCATCACTTGAATAAGGCTAAGCACTACCTTCACATGCATAGGGCTCAACACTGCTCTCATCTCATACAAGGCTAATCGCTGCATTGTCTCATTCTCGTATATAACTAAGCATCACATGTTCCCTCTATCAAGCAATCAGTATCGCCACATCCTTGCATTTCATGGGCTGAAACATCACTACATTATCCGAAGGTGCCATAGTCCGAAGGCATCATCCACATAGCCTGAAGACATCATGCCATGGCCTGAGGATCTTTTGAAACTGCATATCATTATTCAAAGGCGTCATAGTCCAAAGTTCCTGATGTCTCGAGGACACCATTTTATGTCATGCGAATCCCTTATCATACGCTCCATGGCCTAGGACATCATGGTCTAAGGACATCATCCTTATCGTCCGAAAGACAACTCTCATGGTCCGAAGGGAATTTGCATCATCTTTTCCGCAAGAACTATATATATTCACGTGCATCGTGTTTTAAGTTTTGCAGGTAACTCGGGAGGTAACCGTTCTACAAACAGGAGCAATTCTCGCTCCGGTTTCCGTTCACATCATCACATCCTTTGATTACCTCAAATATAACCGATAACCAGCAATTGGTCGTTCTTATCCCGTAACCGCTCAAATATTTGCCGTGTACATCCATAACGTTCAATTTCACATTCATAGATCCACCTGAAATTATCCACTACTTATGACATTGCTCTACCCATAGAAAATCATTCTTCAAAACGTACAACCTTCCTATAACAACTCCATCGATCTCGTCCGCCGTTGGATCTAGAACTACACACGGCCTGATTTCCATAATACCAGGGATATGTAGGCAACTCAAGAACCAGGGTTCGACCCTCAATTTTAAAACACCACATACTCCATCCTCGTTCATCTCGACAAAATTGGTCATCATTTTCTTTACCCTACAATTCTTTCATTATTCCCGGGTAAAGAGGGACAGCTATTGATACCCAATTTTGCCCTCAAATTTTATAAAGTACTTCATATACTTCCAAAATATCACTTTGCACTATTACCCAACTTATAGGGGTCATATAAGTAATTTTTATAAGTTTTTAAAGCTTTAAAATTGATTTCTTGCATTTTAATTATTTAGATATTTATTAACTATCCTTTCAAATTATTTTGGGGTGATTTAATCATCCAAATTTATTATTTATACCCACATGCATATTTTATAATATCTTACTTTATTTTGATATACCAATATTTGCATTTTTATACTATTAACACATTTTTTACAATAATAGCCTATACTTTATAATTAATTACGTTTATTATTTTATTTGGGGTCAAGATGACATTTTATATTTTTAAAATTCTTCAGCTATTATTTTTAAAATACTTAATTTCATAATAATATTTTTATATTTATTTAACTATTTTATTAATTTATTTCTTCCCTTAATTTCTTTTGTTTAAAATCTGGCCCAAATCAAGGCCACTTTTCGGACCCAATTCACCAGCCCAGACCCCAAAACCTTAGCCCAATAACCCCTATCCCAATACCCGCAATCCATTAACCTATACTCATCTCTTGACCCACCCGTCTCCCTTAAATTCTGGCCGTTGATCTCAGATGATCAACGACCTACATCAACCCCACTATTTTTAATTACCCGCCCCAAACCCTAATCCTCACTTGTCTCTCTACAACTGCCCTCACACTCTCTTTTCTCCCTCAAAGATTAAACCCTAACCGATTCAGAGGATTTTCCTTCGCCCTTTTCTTATATGCATTCATACGCGGATCTCACCTACCTTTTTTGTTCTTCTTGCTCAGTTATGGTAACTTTCATTACCAGTCCATCTATGGCAAGGATGATTCTCTTGAATCGGGTAGATACGACTTCGACCCTATAGATTTGGATACGATCTTGGCTTTATACACCTAGAAAGCAGGAATATCCTCTTGATTATGGCGTATCTCCGTTGATTTCTTCGTGATTAGGGCTTGTGAACGATTTGCCCTAAATCCAATTCTAACTAGGGTTTGAGACTTTCATCTTCTTCTTTGATTTGGGTTCATATGAGATCTTTTATTTCATTTTTATGCTTAATTTGATTATTTTCCATGTTTGTTCGTCCTAATCAGTCACTATATAAACCCCTCCCCCAATTCCCCTAAAACAAAATTTGAAAATCATTATTACTCTCTTAATCCCACTTACTCGATATTATTCTGAAACTATTGGCTCTTGGCTGGATGAAAGCCAAGGCCACAGAGTTTGTTCAAAGTGACCTTCTTAGTGCGAGCAATTCCTGAGGTTTATCTAAAACCCTTGGGAGCTCTGACACACTGAGCTTTGGGGGTTCTACTGTTCTCTTTGCCATTGAAGCACCACTGGTACTGTTATTCTCATTTTCTTGTTTGATTATTCTTGGCTGGTAAGTCTCTTTGGCCACAATAAATTCATTCTCTTTCGTTGTATTATGTTTTCTTAGAATTTCATGTCCCTAAAACTTCTATGAAGCACTGATCTACTATGCCACTTTGCTTGTATCCTTACTTGCTCTAAGGTCTTTTTATGTCTCGATACTGAACTTGCCTGGATTCTAGTTGTGAGATGTATTTATCACATATGCTAGCAGAAATGATTTTCGATCCTTCTGAACTTGTTTAGTCTGCTGTGTTATATTGATACTTGAGGTTAATCCTGAGTTTGCCTCTCTGCCTTGTTATGGATTGTTATGATAGCCTGGGAAGTATTTTGCTAAGTCACTCTGTAACACCTAGGAAAATGTCGAAGTACTTAAGCGCTATTAAGAAAGTTGATGTGCGCTAATTATATTATTTTGTATGTAGATAAGGACTATTATATGAATGATATCAATTGATCATGATAATATATGTAAGATGTGCATTAAGAATGGTTTATGGTCTAAGAAGAGCCCTAAGGCTAAGTCAAGTTGAAAATTCAAGTGAGTTCGCACAAGATCCTACTTCAAACACATGATGCTACCAAACTATAACTATTTAGGAGAGGATATACCTATCAAATTAAAGTCCTTTGAGTCTAGTTTTTAACGCTTTAAACCGTTCATCATTTGGACACTCCTAAAGGAAGTTATGACCAAATTACCAAAGGCTGGAAAAATAAGATTCTACGACCAATTCTGCTAACGCGAAAGTGCTTCTGCGACCGCAAACTGATCGCAAAATGGACCAGTACAACCCAGTTTTTGGCACCGATTTTGCGGTGCGTTTTGTGACCCGCATAGCCATTTTGCAGTCTATTATGCGACCGCAGACCTGATTTCAGAGGGTTAATTTTTCTATTTTCATAACCCGACCCCATTTTGATAAATAGGCTTTGGGGCTTATTTTGGGGCAATTATCTGAGATTTTTTAGAGAGAAGTGAGAGTGTTCTAGAGAGAGAAAGTAGATGAAGTGTTTTGTTCATCAAGATCTTGTCCAAGCTTTGAAATCCAATAAGAAAATCTCACAAGTTCTTCATCTAAGAGGTAAGGTTCCATACCCTGGTTTTCAATTTCGAATTTAGGTAGAAGATGGTTGATTAGGAGTATGATTCTTGGGTATGAGAGTATTATTTATATATGTATGTACCAATAAAGTTTGTGGGAAGATTGTTGACCTCAAATAAGTAAATATTGGGTTGTGGAGTGAAGGAAATCTTGTAAAAGAACCTTGTAGTTAGATTTGCACACCTAGTGTTTGATAAAATGCTCAAATGAGCTGAGACCATGAATATCTTCCTAATTATGGTTCAATTTTGTTATGTATCAAAATAGATTGGGATTGCTAGAATTTCCAGAATATTGTAGTAATCTAAGAAAAGCTCAAAACGAGGTATGCCGGCTAAACTTCCTTCTTAGAATTGAGTTCAATGATATTCCCGTAAGCTTCAAGTATGGATGTCTCAAGTTCTTTATTCTATGTTCCGGGTTGTTCCCAATAAATTCGAATGTCCTGAATAAACAAAGTGTCAAGAATTATGTATTCAAAACATGTTTCGAATGTTCCTATCACATTATGTTATCTTTTGGAAATGTGTTCAAGAATGATATGTGTATTAAAATGCTATGTCTTTGAGTGGTGTTTCAAATGAAGGTTATGA